>NW_024537461.1:0-243934 GCF_016647745.1 Suillus plorans | reverse complement strand
AGTGCATGCCACTTGTTAGTGGCTCCTGCTTATTGGGACTGGGCTCAGCGCAGTGCATGCCACTTGTCAGTGGCTCCTGCTTCTTGGAATTGGGTAGCGCAGTGCATGCCACTTGTTAGTGGCTCCTGCTTATTGGGACTGGGGCTCAGCGCAGTGCATGCCACTTGTCAGTGGCTCCTGCTTCTTGGAATGGGGTATCGCAGTGCATGCCACTTGTCAGTGGCTCCTGCTCCGACTTTTAATAGCCTGCTCCAACTTTTTAATGGTGGTAAGCGCTCAATTCCTGATGACCTTAACTGATCTGTTTTGTTCTCTAGACTGCTGAACCTGCCGGTACTTTTGTGTGGCAAGTGCTCTCTAGTTAAGTGTTAATCTTGTCTTAAATTTCGGTCTAACGTTTCTACAGGACAAATTTGTATTGTATTATATATATATTTGCTACATACATTTTCACCTGGAGTGTTGAGGCTTTGGTGAGGAGGGCCCCCTCATTGAAGTCTCGCCTCCCCTTTTGTATTTGTTACTTTATTTGTTTGCTTACTTGTAGTAAAATTTATTGTCACTCGTACTTTGTATTTGAAAATGTATGTTGATGGATGCACTTTATTTGCTGCCGGCTGAAAAGGTCACGTGACCGTGTGTATATTAGCAAAGAGCCTTATTAAGAAAGCAAGCGCAAAAGCACAGTAGTGTATAATAATCAAACGCTGCACAGACCAAAGCAACTATTATCTACTACATGTCTTAGATAGATAATGTGTTATGTAGATCTCAATTCTGCCTTGATGCGGCTCACCATTGACATGCTGAAGGACGCTATCATTGATTATTGTCTGCCAGTCAAAATATACTATTGGCATAGGCAGATGGTGGCAGAACACTAGGACAAGTAGCCATGACGCCATATGATACAAACTTCCCTTCCCGGTCAGAAGGTTGATTCTTCTTTGAAATTGCCTTCTGACCACAGAGGGGAGTCATCATATGGCGTCATTGTCACCATCTGCCTGGGCTGCTAGCATATTTTGGACTGACGGACATTCTCAATACCCTACAGGCCGCTTAGAGGCTAGCCCGCCCTCAAAACTGTTCGTGTTAAGAGTTCTGCCTCAGAGGTAATACTTAGTTAGCTACACCTATACTGTAGGGTATTGAGAATGTTTTCTTCGGTTAACAAAGAAAACATTTTCAATACCCTACAGTATAGGTGTAGCTAACTAAGTATTACCTCTAAGGCAAAACTCTTAACACGAACAGTTTTGAGGGCGGGCTAGCCAGTATATGCCTCAGAGGTATCTCCAAACTGTTCGTGTTAAGAGTTCTGCCTCAGAGGTAATACTTCGTTAGCTACACCTATACTGTAGGGTATTGAAAATGTTTTCTTTGTTAACCGAAGAAAACATTCTCAATACCCTGCAGTATAGGTGTAGCCAACTTACCTCTGAGGCAGAACTCTTAACACGAACAGTTTTGAGGGCGGGCTAGCCTCTAAGTGGCCTGCAGGGTTTCTCAATACCCTGCAGTATAGGTGTAGCTAACTTACCTCTGAGGCATATACTGTAGGGTATTGAAGATGTTTTCTTTGTTAACCGAAGAAAACATTCTCAATACCCTACAGGCCACTTAGAGGCTAGCCCGCCCTCAAAACTGTTCGTGTTAAGAGTTCTGCCTCAGAGGTAAGTTGGCTACACCTATACTGCAGGGTATTGAGAATGTTTTCTTCGGTTAACAAAGAAAACATTTTCAATACCCTACAGTATAGGTGTAGCTAACGAAGTATTACCTCTGAGGCAGAACTCTTAACACGAACAGTTTTGAGGGCGGGCTAGCCAGTATATGCCTCAGAGGTAACCTCAGAGGTATCTCCCCTCCATGGTCAGAAGGGAAGAGTCAGCCTTCTGATGGTGCAGGGCAGTTTGTATCATATGGCGTCATTGCTACTTGTCCTGGTGTCCTCCGGATGCCAATTTACTATTATACACTACTGTTTTTGTGATTGCATTCTTAATAAGTGAGTCCTTGCTGTCTCTCAAGGCGTTGAACTCCAGCTGGAAGTGTCTCCTGTTATTTGAGACAGGGATCCCACAGTGTAGTCCCAGATTCAGAATATCATTCATTCTTCTGTGGTAGTCTGCCAATATTAGTCTTCACTCTTCCAGCATCTGAGCGAGTTATTACAGTACTAATTATGTCACAATCTGGGCAAGACTTCATTTAATCAGTCTTCCATCAGTAGATTCCATTCATATATCCAAATTTGATCGCGGGACAATTTTTTCGGAATCATTTCATATAAGTTAAATTGAGTCTTGATCCGAACGAGCTGGTTGAAAATTTTCCTTGCTCACCATGGACCAACAAATGAGTCAATCAATCAAGCTGAGAGCAGCTCTGACCACAAGGATCAAGGAAATTATGGGAAAATCATCAGCAACAGGGATCTTCAGAGGGGGGATATTGCAAACTCACCTTCTACACAAAGCAAGGTGAGAGGTTATATTTAGGGCCTTATTTGATCCGCTCTATTAAATGGTCTCACTTAAGATTAAGAATTGGACATGAGCTAGACAGTTGCTTAGCAACACGTGATGTCAACTTCCATGCTTCTGCGTCAATCTCAGAATATGAGATCAATCGAGCTGCACTGACAGTTGCCCATGCAATGGTAAATCCTTGTGAGTTGTTTCACTCTGCAAGATATCACCTGGTTTTAAATTCACATCATTTGCAGATTATGTGGATTGGGATGTTGACAGATTTGCCGAAATGGCCAAAGTCTCTACACCTAAATCTGATGGTCCCCTCGCTAATACCAATCAGCTACCAAAGTACTTTTCTGCAGCTATGATCGGTAAAATTTCAGCACCAGCTACTATTGTGGACAGGCAAGGTAAAATTTTAACAATTTACTTGCCAAATATTCTGTCTTCTTCTCGGGTTGTATGTTCATTCTTCCTTGGGAATTCCCCTCATCAATTGATAAATTAAATTAGGAATATGTGAACTCAGCCACTAAGGGTTTACGGACTTTACTTCTTGAAACAATTACGTCCTCCACCCAACAGTCTTGGCGATCTCAAGGCTTTGTTGTCCCAGAGGGGGGTGGAGAATTTGGAGCAGGCAGAGTCACAGTATCACCAGCATATTTTATGCAAAGACACGAGGTATAGGCCAAATTTAGTGGCTGTTTAGCTACTTTTGACTTTGTTTGATTTCATTTGCAGAGACTGGAAGACCCAATGGTTACCTCGGCTTCCTATAAGTCTGTGGAAGTCCAAGAGTGGCTAGCTGCTTTATCAGCTACTGAATCTTTCTGGAATGCCATTACCGCTGTATCGGCTCCAGATCTATTCGAAGCAGGCACCTTGGCAATCACTCGTATTATTGAGGAACTTCAAGGTTCTGATAGAACATCACCACCCATCTGTGATTGGCCCTCGATCTTCTCAGGATTGGAAATAATTGCAAATCGTACAACTTTATCACACAGAGATTCTGGTGGCGCACCTTCTCTTTTTGATCTTCTGATTAGTTTAGGCAGTGGCCATGAGGCTAAGTTGACATTAGCAGATGTTGGGGCCGAACTGGATTATTACCCTGGGACAATGGTCTTCATTTCCGGGAAGGTTTTACAACATTCTATTGGTCCATGGGGTCCGGGAGAAAGACTCGTTATTGCCCATTTTATGAGGGATAAAATCCACTCTAGATGTGGGGTATCCAGACCCCCCTTTCCAACACAGGCCTATTTTTTGCAGATGGTGGGGCAGCAGGATAGTTATTTGTTGTGACAAGTAGATGATAAGAAAGGAGTGGTTCTTGGAGGAGGAGGGGTGGAATGGGACAAATCAAGTGTTTGACAGTATACCTACTAGATTAGTTGATGTGATCTAGTGATTCCTATGAATGGTTTCAACTATCAAAAATAGAATGTTGATAATATCAATTTTTCCCCCCACACGTAACCCTATGTCTCCCAAGAAAAAAACTCGACTCAAGGCAGCTACATTTTCCTTCCAAGGAAGAGGTCGTTTGTCTAAAGGCAAGGACCTTGATGTTGCCTATGTGTCTCATAAACAAGTCATTGGAAAGAGAAGGAAGCCAACCTGGGTGGAATCATGCGCTGATAGCCTTTATGACACTGCCCCAACACCATCTCCATCCTCCAGCCCTCGTAAACGTATTAGAGAAGACACTCAAGGGTTGCAAAACAGTCATGAAGATTTTGATAGACAAACCCTTGGTGACTTTGTTTCCTATGTAGAGAACTCACAAAGAAAAACCAAGGCAAGCATAGTGATTCAGTGTCTTTTAATGATGTACTAAATAGAGATTATTACGACCAGACACAAAATGACTTCATCCAAGAATATCTGCCTTTCCGAGACTTGTACTTGGATATTCTCCTTGACTTGGAGAAACCCTCCGATGTATCCCAGTGCCAGTCTTGTCAGATTGGTGAAGGGAAATTCCACTGTTTGACTTGCAGTGGAGATCAGACATTCTGTCGTTCTTGCATTGTCAATGCTCACCAGTTTTTGCCCTTCCACAAGGTTCAAGAGTGGACTGGGAAATGCTTCAACGACACATCACTTGAAGAATTGGGTTTTATCTGGTATATGGGCCATGGGGGACAACCATGTCCATTTTCTGACGACATGCATGCATGGGAGAATATTCCCATGGACGCAGAGGCCAATTTTTCACCAATGGAGACAGTTCATGGTTCAACTATACCAACCAAGTTGACCATTGTACATTCCACTGGAGTGTTTTTGCACAACGTTGTCTGGTGCAGCTGTCCTGGGGTCGATTGTCAGCAGCATTTGCAATTGCTGAAAGCTAAATTATTTCCAGCCAGTACCACTCGACCACAGACTGCCTTTACTTTTGATGTCCTCAATCATTTTCTAATTGATGCACTGGAGTGCAAGACTTCAGCATCCAGCTTCTTTGAAAAAATCCGTCGAATGACCAATAACTGTTTCCCAGATACTGTTCCTGTAAGTCTTATAAGTCTTCTTGGTGAAAGTTAAACTAACAGTACCAATTTGTTTTTCTAGAATCGATATCGAGAACTTATGAGAGTGTCTCGACTGTGGAGAGACTTGATGAGTCGAAAATGGTTTGGCTTTGCCCATAATGATGAGCAGAAACCGGACAAGGGTGATCTGGCTTGGTTTTGCCCTGCTTGTCCACAGCCTGGGATTAACCTACCTCCTGACTGGCAAGCCAGATATGAAAGGCAAGTCATTTATCCATCTCATTCTAAGGAGAGGCGACTCAATTTCTCTACCACACTTGAGAATATCATACTCACTGGCTAGCCCTACACTGCATAGTGTACGAGAGCTCCGGCCGGACTGACTTATGTTCTAATCAAGCTGGCCAGCATGGCATAGACTGGATGTAAAACCAGGCCGGCCGGCACATTAAATTGGCTTGCTAGCTTGACACAGATAGCATGCATAACCATGCTGGCCGGTTAAACTGAGGTGCATAGATGTCACTCAAAGACATGCCAGCCAGAGAGTTGGTCCGGAGAGAGACTTCTACTTTTCTTTTTTGCACATTTTTAACCTTATGCTTACCTGTTTGTACAGTTGGCTTGTTTCACAAAGATATGTGGTAGACGGGAACTTCACTGCTCAACATATGGTAATGAGAAAACCACAGTTGGACATTAGTTTGTCAGACGGGCTTGGGTATATGGTGAAAGATCAAGAATACCAGACTCATCTGTCATCGGCTGTAGAAAGTAAAGAGGTGAGTTGGCTCATGACAACCACTTTTCGTTCATGCTTCACTATCTTTGTAGCGGTCTTCTTGCAGCAATCATCGTGCAGTAAATGCAGCCAATATCAGCAGGAGCAATCTTCGAGCTACAGGTGTAGGAGCAACTGCTTGTGCTCGACATGGATGCTTTGTTCCTCATAGTATAGTTGATTTTCAGAAGGGCGAAAGGTCTGTGTATGTCCTCCAAATCAACATGTTATGCAAGCTCAGGTAATTTTTAGACACATGAATATCGACTACTCAATATGCAATGCATTGAATTATCATTCAGCTGGTATAGACTCTTCCCTCATCATTTATGATGTGGGGTGTCAGTGGAGCATTAATTTTCTACAGAGAGTAGCCCAGAGCAAGGGCTTGTCTGTACCTGAAAATATGCACATCGTTCCAGCAGTTGGAAAATTCCATCTTAGCGCTCACAAATTAGCTTGCTTTGCAAGGTACAGCCTCAACTTTATTCAAGGGGCTGGACATGTTGATGGGGAGATTTTGGAGACTCTGTGGGCACCATTCAATAAGATCTCCCCAACTGCTCGGTCAATGAGTCAGGCTCACCGTCAAGAAGTTCTTGATGATCATATGCGAGACTCAAACTGGAAAAAAATAGTGGGAATAAGTAAGCCCTCCAAATTTTGCATTTGAACAAGCTTGACAATTGAGCTTCCAGTGAAGACTCTCTTGAAAAAGTACAAACGGGCTCTCAAAGGTGTTGATGACACAAAGTCTCCCTTTGACGAGCTCACTCTGTCTCTGGACCCTGAGAAGATTTCGATATGGAAGATCGATGAGAAAAAGGCCATGGAACAACGTGGAGAGTATCTTGACATCTATCAGTTGCAGATGAACAAAGGTAAGTGAACTCTGTCTAGTTGTGAGGCTGCTATTCTTGTATAGACATCTGATCAGTATTTGTATCTAGCTCCAACTATGGCAGAGATTAGACTCAAATTAACTGAGTCTGAGAATACCGACACTAGCAAACCTGGGACAGTCTCTTGGCTCATTACTGGCATCAATCTGGAGGATTTACAGTATGTAACCAATAAAAATAGAGAAACCGTTTGACATAGTACTATTTTAGGGATGGACTAAGGGCAGATATTCGACAACTTCCTACTGATGCAACCCCAGGACAGAAAGTTTCTATAGAAGAGAAGCGACAGAGATTGACAGCTAGGATAGCTAAATTTCATGAAACAGCTGATGCCATGACTGCTGGTATGGATCTTGGAACTGCAACAGTGCATTCCGACGATCCTAGATTCTGCTATGCAGGTCATGATGAAAATGGTTGGGGAGAGGTCTCAGATGAAGAGATCTCAGAGTATATTGACGAAGAAATCTTGGCTGAAGAGATGGGTATCTGGATGCCATCATCAGTGCCCTACCAGGATGCATTGGCTCTCGGACTGGGTCCCCTCCAAGCTGAAGAATTAGAACTTCGAAAGGGCCAAGCCAATGACTGCCTCGAAAAGCTTCGAATGGCCCTTGGTCATAAGGCCATCATCTATCGTCAGTATTTTCGAAGTGCTAATTCTACATGGGCTGGGACTAGGTCAAAGCAAGAAGCTCAACGCTGTCAGCTCAAAATTGACAAGTGTGTAAGAAGCTATCAGAGGGCAAGGTCAGCAATGGAAGGTCTAGGCATGGACAAAGCCACCTTGGGGAGTCTTTATCAGCCAATATCGCCTACAGAGCTCAGTATAGACAAAGAGGTGACAGAAGAAAATAGATTTGGACAAGGGTCAGACAGGCTGGCTTGGTTTTGGAGGGGAAATAATGCAAGCCAAGGTCAAGACGATGCCTGGATAGATGAATGTAAGAAAAAATCTTTATCTCTATGATATGTCACTAAAGCTCCAACCGATCTAGTCTACAGGGTGAACTGGTTGAAGGCTAAGGCTAGATGGAATAGATGGCAAGAGGAATTAAGGCTGGTAAGACATGAAATGGGTTGGACCATAAACTGGTTCAAGTACCACCAGAATGAATGGGAGAGAAGGGGTGGCCAAGCCACCAGACCTGGTCATCAAGCCTATGCTTATCAGCAGGTCTTGATGTGGGGAAGATTTGTTGAGGAGGCAGAGAAAAATTTCAATGGATGTCAATTTATACTTTGATCTGGTATACTGTCTTTGCTAGGAAAAATATGACAGGATAATTCTCAATGCTAATGAATGACAAGGTAGCTTAGCTAGCACTAGCTCCACTCTATGTAGTCCACAGCTGGCCGAGATAATTGTATTTAAGATATGGACTGGCCAGATGGTTCCTACAGCATGTATGTACATGGCTGGCCCTTATAAGAGTATATAACTAGCTTATATCTACCCTATGCAGTCCATGTAATTCTGATACCAATAACTGGTTAGCCTTGATTCTACAATAGACAGAATCAAGTCGGCCGGTATGAAATGTTGAAACCAATAACCAGCCAGTCTTGATCATACATGTCGTAGGAACTATCTGACCAGTATACAAATCTGAAACCAATGACTGATCAGCCTTGATTCTACTATTGTACAATTAAACCGAGCAATATTAAAACTAATAACTGGCCAGTCTTGATTCTACATGTTGTAGAATTAAACCGGCCGGGATGCAATGTTGGAATTGAAAACCAGCCAGTCTTGATTCTACTGTTGTAAAATCAAACCGGCCGGAATGCAATGTTGTGATTGAAAACCGGCCAGTCTTGATTCTACTATTGTACAATTAAACCGGCCGGGATGCAATGTTGTGATTGAAAACCGGCCAGTCTTGATTCTACATGTTGTAGAATTAAACCGGCCGGGATGCAATGTTGTGATTGAAAACCGGCCAGTCTTGATTCTACTATTGTACAATTAAACCGGCCAGGATGCAATATTAAAACTGATGACTGGCCAGTCTTGATTCTACATGTTGTACAAGCTATCTGGCCAGTATGAAATTCTGTAACTAATGACTAGTATAGAAATTACAAAACAATAATTAGCTAGTCTTGATTCTACTATTGTACAATTAAACCGAGCAATATTAAAACTAATAACTGGCCAGTCTTGATTCTACATGTTGTAGAATTAAACCGGCCAGGATGCAATGTTGGAACTGATAACTGGCCAGCCTTGATTCTACTGGTGTAAAATTAAACCGGCCAGGATGCAATGTTGGAACTGATAACTGGCCAGCCTTGATTCTACTGGTGTAAAATTAAACCGGCCAGGATGCAATGTTGGAACTGATAACTGGCCAGCCTTGTTTCTACTGGTGTAAAATCAAACCGGCCAGGATGCAATGTTGGAACTGATAACTGGCCAGCCTTGTTTCTACTGGTGTAAAATCAAACTGGCCAGGATGCAATATTAAAACTGATAACTGGCCAGTATGACATTCTGTAACTAATGACTAGTACTCGTATAGAAATCCCAAACCAATAATTAGCCAGGCTTGATTCTTCTATAGGATTAAACCGGCCAGCTTTAATTCTACGGTTGTAGAATTAAACTGGCCAGGATGCAATGTTGGAACTGATAACTGGCCAGTCTTGATTCTACATGTTGTACAGGCTATCTGGCCAGTATGCAACTTAATAACAAGTGACTGGCTGACTTGATTTTACAACATGTAGAACCAAGACTGGCCAGTTATCAGTTTCAACATTGTGTCCTGGCCAGTTTGATTCTTGATTCTACAACAGTGGAGTCAAGGCTGGTCAGTCATTGGTTACAGAATTGCATACTGGCAAGCTTGATTCTACCTGCAGTGAAATCAGGCCAGCCAACTAGCTAGCTGAATTCTATATCTTGCAGGCATAAAGCTAGCCACTACCACTGATGGTAATCATTTATATATATATTAACACTAAACACTAATTCTACATACTCCGGCCAGCTGTATTATACATTTTGTAGGCATAAGGCTAGTTATTGTGTTTACAGTAATTCTAATATGTATATATCTACACCAGTCAACACTGATTCCACATACTCCGGCCAGCTGGAGTTTGCATACTCCGGCCAGTGACTGGCTGGCCATGATTCTACAGACTTTTGGCACATCCGGAGCCAGGGTTCTACATGGAAAGTGACTGAAGGGTCTGAATGGACTCCGTCAACGCATGGGTAGTTGAAAGCCAAAAGACCGAGCTGAAGAAGCTCAAAACCATTCCGAACACCATCCAAAGTATCTTCAAAGATGTAGGTCGATCCGCAGTTGATCTTGCGCTCCCTATCAGTGAGCGGGGCAAAGAGTTGGTGCACCAGAAGATTTACATTGATAGCCTCTGCATTGGCTTCGCTTACCTCGACGATCCAGACACTGTAAGTCCCATTCAAAGTTTCAGATATAACTGTTTCCAAAGTCTGACTTGGACTTCGTAGAATGCAGCGTTTGGAAACCCTGCCCTCTTCCGCATAATCAGCCGCGTATTGCACGAGAAGAGGTTGTCCCGCTGGATTGACCCAAACAAGCGGGATCTCAACAATATCATTGCATTCTCTGGCACAATCTTAGTTTGGGCACTGCAGGAGCATGCTAACGGCTTGAACGGCAAATCAGAATTTGTCGTCGAGGACAATAGGGCAACATTCGATTCAATCGTCCAACGTTTGGACAGCCTGTCGCCGTCGCAGAGGGCAGCTGTAGATAAGCTCGTTGATGATATTTTTGCCGAGATGCAGTAAAGTATTATTCTGAATTTCTGATCCATGAATCGTAGTGTTGTTCGTCGGGTGTTCGAGTAGACTAGGCTTTAATGTTTGTTTGCTAATCGTTTATACATTGTTGCGATATCTGATTGATACTATCGCGTGAACAATCTTATCGATGGCGTAAGTATGTGACTGCATCTAGTGACGTTCCGGCCCGGCTTGGGCTCAAAGCCCCGGCTTAGGCTTGGCCTGGGGGGGCTTAGGCTTGCCATATTTCAAGCCTAGGCCGTGAGCCCAAGCCAGCCCAAAGCCGTGGCTTGAGCCGTACTAGGCCGCGGCTTGGTGGTATGCAAAGTTGTAGATTCGTAGTATAGTAGCACAAGAAAATACATGAAGTAACTACTCAGAAACCTCGTCATCATCTGAAATCAAAGCATCCCAAGCATCCTCCTCGTCTGCAATAACATCTCCGGTCCTCTCCTCACTGTCAGCTTCCAATTCAGAGTCGTCAAATTCCTCCGACTCCACAAGAGAGGATGGTCCAGGCTCTTTGGTTTGGGATGGAAGGGCGGCCTTCTCCGAGTGTTGGAGGAGAGCAGCAGTGGGTTTGATCCTGCGTATGGGACGAGAATGCACGATAGGTTCATCTTCACTATCTGTGTGGACTGTGCTGGTCATTGCAGGCTGCTAGGTAGATACAACACATATACACGTACCACATATAAAAAATCGAACGTGGTTCAAAAACAGATTAAGTTTGCGAAGGCAGCGAAGTTGAAGCGCCAGGCAAGACTGTAAAGGCGCATGGATTGCTGAATGTTTGCTTTTCAAGACCGGGGTAAATATCAGCGAGCTTTAATAACATGACAACGGCGACTCACTGTGATCTCATTCTGACATACCTCATGGTATGATTGACTGAGAAGCTGATACCGATCGCAAGATGGCAACATAAACATAAACAGAAACTTACATACCGAAATAGATAGTGCACTGCTAAGCCACGGCTTGGGCCGGCGGCTTAGGCTTCGCAAAATTGAAGCCTGGGCCAAAGCCCTGGTCAGGCCGTGTCCTGGGCCTGGGCTGGGCCTGGCTCAATCAGGCCCGGCTTGGCCTGGCCCGGGGCTTGAAGCCGAGCCGGAACATCACTAACTGCATCTGCAGCGGACTTGCCATTTTAGAGTATTCCCTGAGCCTCTCGTCAGTGTACGATAGAGGTTACTGGCCTAGTCCAAACGGGGAGTGCAGTTTGGATCAAACTGGCGCGCTTAGCTTTGTAGATGTGTGTCACTTTTAGTTTTTTCTTTGTTATTGTTCTCCCAAAAAGTGTTCCCAAGAATGAATACACGGACTCAGTCACTCGCCCAAGTTTGAATTTGAGAGACTGACAGGTCGAGATGAACACCCATTGTCTCGCGATGCTCAAGACAATCGATTGTCACAAACTGGTCAATGCAACACAAGCATGAAGAGAATTTTGTAGCAGACGAAATCTACTGATATACCCAACTTTCTGCAGACCAATATTCCTCCTCTCGTCGGGCTCATTCCACATCACATCCTGCTTTTAGCATTCAGGGTCATTCTTCTTTGACAATTTCGGACACTTTGAATCCCCATCCGCTACTAGCCAACCGTCATCCTGATGACCATCCAACGTGTCAAACGAGAACGATGAGTCGCTCAGTATCCAGAAATCACGTACCTTATACTCACAGGTCACCGAGTCACCTTTCTTATCCATATAACTGCCAGACCATCAATCACTTTTCTCGATGAAGATGTGAGTGTGGCTTACCCGCACTCTGTGTACCCGTTTTCGGACTTCTCATAGTTGCTGACTAGCTCGTAGGTCGTTGCACCATCTACTCCGTGCAACGTTTCTTCACACATTGCGCATCCTGCGTTGACGCCAGCGAGGAAGGTGAGTAGGGCAAAAATAGTGAGGCGGGAAGTGAACATCGTGGAGCTTGTTGCAGTGAGCAATGCAAAGCCATAGCGTGCAGGTGTTTTATAGGCAGATACTCGCGATTTTGCGAGATTTCGCTTCTCCTCGGGCTATTAGCTGTTGCTTCGCTTCTAGCCTTCTACTAAGACATCCGATTCTAAAGAAGAGTCAAAACCTGTTTTGAACAAGCCACCTTTCAAAGATGCACTGCTACTGTGTAGCTCACTGAGATGGTTTGGTAAACGCTCGCCGGGATGGTTTAGTAAACGCTCGTCTTAATTTACATCTCACCTACGGCAGTTGTACTATACTGTTAGGAGGAGACACATCGGCAAAACTTTCGCTTGTCCGAAAGAGGTTTGATGCTCATGCGAGCTTACGGCGTTGGTGATCTCAGAGCAACGCGATTGGTGGAACAGACTTATTCGTCGAAGTAGAAACTATGACATATATTACTTGAGCGGAAGCAAAATTATCTCGAGAAGAGACGTCATAAATTCAAGATGAGAGGCGAGCGACACGAGAAACGAAGCTAGTAGAAAACAACATATATCTTAGTCTCAGGTAAGAACACACCTAGTAGAAAACAATTTATCTACTGCTTGTTAACAAATAAGAATGACAAAATGATAACGAGGGTTCACATCTCGGTACTCAGTCTCGGGGAAGAACTGAGATGTTCGTGCGGTTCTATTCGTAGCATGCTTGATCGTGATGATATTAATGTTGATGGGAGTATGTGTCAGATATTTTCTTTGTGGAGGGTTGTAAGTAGTAATTCATCGCGAGCTGAGGTTGAACGTTGAGAGCCCGTCTCGACGATACGTCTCGGCCAGACGCACAAATCAAGACAAGAATGCCAATGGCATGACCCCCTGTATATCACAGAATGGCTAAACAACAGTGAGAAAAAGAATGGTGGTCGACATGAGGTTCTCAGGTCGGGCTTAGCGTTCAAGTTACAAAGAAAATAAGGCCATTCTCGGTCCCGCTGCTGCGGCCTTTGGTTATGGTTGCCTTGAGTCAAACGCAGAATATGTTCTGGACGAATTATGGCCAACGCAGTGGTTCTGTTGCTTGCATTCTGATGCACGTTGAATCAGGGGAGCTCCCTTGGAGATTCTGGATCTGTTTAGCATCAATAACCCTTCCCGATGACAGTCACTCTAAACTATTCAAATACTACAATATCATACTACAACCGAAAAAAGGGTATCATATATCAGGCAGACTCCAACATATAGCTGCCAGTATTACTCTCTCGTTAGTCCCCGCGCACTAAGCACTTCACATAACGATGACGCATGCTGACACAAGTTGCCCCCATCCATATAATAGCCGCCGTTCTGATGAAGGCCAGTGAGCCAAAGAAAATGATGAGCTGTGCAACCTCCAGAAATCACGTACCACATAGTATTCGCAGGTGGCCACATCACCCGCGTCATCCTCGTAGCTGCCAGCCCAGATCAGTCACTTTGCTCGATGAAGATGAGAATGTGACGTACGTGCAAATGTACCCCTTGGCGGACTGCAGGGTGCTGTTGACTAACCGGTAGTTTGTCGTACCGACTTCCAAGGTGCGATTGCATGTTGCACATCCTGCGTTGGCACCAGCGAGGAAGGTGAGCAGCGTAAGGATAGCGAAGCGGGAAGTGAACATTAAGGAACTTGTTGCAGTGAATTGGATGTAAAGCCATAACATACAAGTATTTTATAGGCTGAAATTACTGGGGCCGTCGCAATTTCGCCTTAACGCACACGTAACCTTGAGGCAGCAAGCCTAGGGTTCGGTACTTGAGCGAAGAGAATCAATACTCTTCACAGACCACGGGCAGAACTGTGAACGTCATTCTCACTAAATTATTGAGGTTGCAAGAGTGGCACTGAGGGCTAGATGCACCTACTATTATCTAACAAAACTTCTGCTGTGAAAGGATTGACTAAGGGATTGTCACACAGTGTACAGGCTAGTCTCACCATTGAATAACACGAAGACACTCGTTCCTTCCATGAAGCTTTGCAGCTAACGATATCGATTACATAAACTCATCTCATCGATGGACAGAAGCAGTGGAAAAGTTAACGTTGGCCGCGAGATGCATTTCCGAAGCTCAGAAGGCCTTCGGAATCGAGAACCATCGAATTAAATGTGAGTCAGCTACAGCTAAGCTCGGCATTCAGGTAGACGGGAGTCACGGGACGAAGCGTGCACGCGCGTCGCGTGAGCATCTGTCGGGAATGATGCCAACAACCGTCGGCACGTGCAGTGGACTCCACCGTGACACGGTGACAGCCATCCGTGATGATCAACGCGGCACATTGAGTCAATTCAGGACTCGAATCGTTGACACAGATAACAGCACCGGAGCATTAACAAACAAAAGTCAAGGATTTCGCAGCAAGTGGAAGACAAGATTGAAGTCCATTGAACAACAACCAAAACCCAATTGAAGAAGTCATCTAAATTCCCACAACTCAATTTGTCTCTTAGTTGACCGCGTGACTCTCCGTCTGCGAAATATCGCTTCGTGTCATTCAAACGCGTCTATGTCATTATTTTGCAGACCTTCCTCGAAGTTAGCTCAACGAGTGATTCTCTCAGTCTGCGAAATATCTAGCTTGACGCGTCTTTTGCAGACTTAGCCATAACAAACGAAGACAGCCGTGACGGTAACGTATCACTATCAAGTTGACATGGCAAGCAAGAACCGGGCTCCCTTTTCCTCTTATGAGCATTTGACGTACCCGCCAGGACCTGTACCACCGTCGACGACAGCACAGCACGTCGAACAGCTGCATTGGCCCATGACCATGACAGTGTTGGTTGTCGAGCATAAAAACAAATACGGCAAGCCCCCATTATAACCCGCGAGTGTTCCGCACTCATACATTCCTGCAAGCACATATAAGCATGCGGTCTCCGTCTGACATCAAAATATGCTGAAGGTATTCACCAGGCTGGGTGCATGGCCCTCCGTTGGGGTCTTGTGCTGTAACGATCCCCGCCAGTACTGCGGCAAACATAATCGTAGTGGTGTGTGAGATGAACTTCATTGTTGTACTTCAGGATAGGCTTGAACGATGCCTTTTTATTGAACTGAAATTTATCGCTTCCCATTTATACACAGGCGGTAAAGGGCGGTCAGCCCCAAAACATGCATCTGCTGTGCGTCCGACGGAGCAACACAATGTGCCGTGGCAATGCGATATTTCTAGACGTGGCTCCACGAGCAATGACTAATGTAAAGCTCGTGTCAAAATTTCATAGACGATAATCCGCTTTCCCCATCTTCATAGTTCAGTTTCCTCAGAGCCTTTTTGTGTCATCACTATTGTGCTGGCAGTGGTAAATGTCGAAGGTAGATATGCGGAGAAGCCAAAGCAATGGATGAAGATCATCATGGCGGTGACGTCTAGTGAGATTTTCATGTTGGTCATAGTTGCAGGACTGATGCATATATCGCAGCTGGACGTGGAGTCATACACTTATTTGAATACGTTCTTGAGCCTCGACGACATCTTTCAAACTCCCAACCGGCTATTCCCCCAGCGCCAGCCAGCACCATTAATTACGGAGACAGCTGTGCTGTATCATTATGATATTATAGATATGGCAAGCAAGAAACGAGCTCACCCTTTCCTTTATGTGCAGATGCAGAACCCGCCGGGACCTACACCTCCGTGAATGACGGTACAACAATCATCACAGTTGCAAGTCCAAACGACCAGGACGGTGCCGTCTGCTTGACAGGTATACAAATACGGAAGGTTACCATTATAATTTGCGAGTATTGCGCACCCATAAGTATGCGGTCTGAGATCAGAACACGGGTATTCTGAAGATATTCACCAGGCGGGCTGCATGGTAGACCGGTAGGGTCGGATGCTGCAATAATCCTCGCCAGCACTGCGGCAGACATAATAATAGTGGCGAGTGAGATGGACTTTATAGCGGCACTTGAGGATAGGTCTCTTCGTTATTGAACTGAAAGTTATTACTTTGATTTTTTACACAGTAGTAGGGGGCATTAAGCCCCAAAACATGCATCTGTTGTGTGCGTCGGACTAAATAACCTAACGCGCGCCGTGGCAATGCGATATCTCTTGACGTGGCTCCTTGATATCTTTCTAGTGTCAAGCTCGCGTGGAAATTTCATAGAGACGATCTGCTTTTCCGACGATCTCCAAATAAGTAAGTTCTGCTGCAGTTTCTCCTTGCCGTTCAAGTCACTGGCTAGCCGGCCATATTTGGCCCAGAGTATGCATACATGCTGCAAATCTTCACAGGAATACGGAAGTACTTTTTATGCAGGACGGTTTTACCGGTGGGGTTCTACCGAAATTTCTGCTGTCTGACAGCAACAACAATTCTGCCAAATAGATCAGAATCGTGCCTATAAGTATATGCAAGATATAAAAGCTGGTCGACATCCTACAGCGTTCCCCATCCTCGAAGATATATATCATTCGAGATCCCCCTCAGAAGATTCCATATTACCTCGTACAGAAAATGCGTTCCTCCCTCCTCGCCGTTGTTGTTGCTTTGACAGCATCTAAGTTTATCAGCGCATGTTCTATCCAGGGTCAACCTTGCAAAACGTATAACGATTGCTGCGGTGGCACGAATTGTGCCAATACTTCCGTGAGTATGAGCAGATCGCTGTGCAATCAGGATTCAACCACAGGACTCACCTGCGCGCCTTAGGGTACAGGTCTCACTTGCCAATAATGGTCGGTCGAAAATTGAGCTGGCAGTTTCTGCTTTCGCTTTGGTATCATGGTTGATGGTGCAATACCTAGTTCGGAGTCAATCAGTACAATTGTTTTTGGACAAACTTTTGTGCTACTCGAGCAGTGATGTGGATATTTGAATTTATTTGAAGATAAGTGACGGTGCCTAGTTTTGCTCGTGGTCCACCAAGCTCGAGTTCGAGTAGCATGGGGAGCTCGGGAGTGATTATCTTCATCGAGCGAGTGTTGGATGAGGTACAAGGGCGGGCGACGCATCAATGAACCTGTGAACAGATGAGATTGGTATTTAAAGTAATATATTGTTGAGCATCGCAATAATCATCAATGAACGTAAGATTGCCCACCACCTTCACATGCACATGCCGTGAATGTTATGCATTGTCGAGGAAACACCGATTCAAGTTGCAAGCACGCGGACCAGCACTGAAGAATTTTCTAGCGTAACAGATGCACGGAATGCATCAGAAAACTTCAACAAACGAATACTCTCCTTCTCATCATCATCCGCTTGAAATTGACGGTAGTATAGTAGCACGTTTATCGCAGTCGAATCGAGGTCCTTTCGTCATTGCAATACTTGCGACAGACACCAAAAGTCTGACAGCGAGGGTTAAAAGCATGTATTATGACTTAGTATGACGTGTGTAGCAATAGTGCGACAAGGACCACATGCGCTAGTGGCGAGTATACAGCGTTGGCCACGATGTGTGCGAGTGAGCCGCCAGCAACGGCCATACTAGTATGGACCAGGCACTGCTTGCAATTTTCGTTTGCTAAACGTGAAGTTAATACGTGAAACGAGCAAGCTGTCTTCGAAAAATACCTTACATTTACCTCTGCAAAAAAAAAAAATAGAATACAAGAAAGACGACTTTTTTTGCAGCCTGAATTTACGAAACGCTTCGATTACCATAGATGAGACGAGGTACAAAGTACTTAACTATAGCTTTGTGCATACTTATTGCTAAGAAATTTTTTCTTTGTTGTTGTTAACGTTCATTCTTCACAAATAATCTCGGGTCCAAGAAAGAATGGACTCGAGAAACTCGCCCGAATTTTCAAGGTTCGGATTCGAGGCACTAACAGAGAAAGTCTGAATGAAATAAGGGCTTAAAGAGATCGACTATTAGAAGCGGCTGATTTATGTAAGATAATTCCTGTAACGGATGGAGTCTAAGCTCTAATGATGTGCCCAGCTGTCTGCAGAAAAAAATGCGAATCCTGTCGGGCCGTTTCCACTTTACATCCTGCTTAGCATCCATGCGTATGCACCCTTGCTACATACGGACACAATTCATCCCCATCTTGGTATATGCCGGCGTCCTGATGTTCGCAAGCGTGTGTTAAACAAAAATGATGAGCTGCACAGCATCTAGCAAGCACATACCGAATACTCGCAGGTCACCTTAGTGCCCAACTTAGAATTAGTGTAACTGCCAGCTCATCAGTCACTTTGGTTGACGAAGATGTGAGGGTGCGACGTACGTGCAAAGTGTGTACCCGTTGGTCTCAGCGGTGCTGTTGGCTAGCGTGTAAACCGCCACACCATCGACTTCCAAAGTATTATCGCATGCTGAACATGACGCGTTGGCACCAGCGAGGAAGGCGAACAGCGCAATGATGGCGTTGAAACGGGAAGTGAACATTATGGAACTTGTTGCAGTGAGGGAGGTCAAGCCATAGTATGCAGGTATTTTATAGGCTGAAATTACAGGGGCCGTCACAATTTACGAGACTTCCGCTTCGCCTTAGCTTCAGACGCGCACGTAACCTCAAGGCAGAAGGCCTAAGGTTAAAGTTCGGTACTTGAGCGAAAAGAATCAGAACCCCCAAAAATAAAGAAGTGTGGAATCACTCTCACAAAATCGAGGTCGCAAGAGTAAGACCGAGGGCTACTAGATGCAGCTCCATGTCATAGGCCATGTAGCACAAAAAAAGGTTGAACAGTGCGGGAAGGGGATTGTCTACACCTCGTAGTCGGTTTTCCCGCCGTGTACTATGCAGAGTACTCTTGAATAAAAGAAAGAGTCGTTCCTTCCATGAACGTTGCATGAACTTGAGCGCTTGAGCCTTGTAGGGTATGTCAGTCAATTAAACTCGTTTCATCGATGACAGTATTAATGTAAGTTATCGAAACGTTAACGTTGCATATCAGTCAGGCGCAACATTAATACTTACGTAAAATGTGGGCGAAGGGTGAAAACATACCATAATACAAATAATATCAACATAATATCGAGTTTTCTGACATTCTCCCGACGTCCGGAAATTGATAACACTTACATGCTTTACTTGAGCTCATTATCACAACATTTGCCTCAAGAATATCAACACGTACTCACGACAAAAACCTCTCGCGAGAGAATGGACCCTTGGATTCTGGAAACAATCATCTGTTCGACAGCTATCCAACAACCGCCGTGTATTCGAACATGCATCCATGATTGTCCGTGCAACAATGATTAGCACATCTACATAACTTGAAACAACTAGTAAAGTTTGCAAGCTTTGGTGATAGTTTGCTAAGTTCTTACTAAGTGCTCACTGATACAAATAGAGTTGCAGCGTGAGCTTGTCATTTGAATGTGACTATCTTTTTTCTGCTGAAGTTCCTCGTAGGCTAGCTTTGCTATTGCCCTTTGCTTCGCATTCGGTGACCTGTCCCCATTCTTACTGTTAAGCATAATCATAATCTATGAGCATCTAGATTTGACCACTGCTGACCATTCCTATAGATCATCTCTTATATGAGAGTTTGGGCCTAAGGCCTAATCGATGACATCCTTAAACGCTTAACGTCCGAGCACATCACGCTCAGCTTCTGGCCAACTCCGGCGAGGGAACTGCCGTAACTATAATTGCACTTCAGGCAAAACACGTATGAAGAAAATTCTTGACGCAGACGAAATCTACTGATATCTAGCCAACTTTCTGCAGACCAATATCGCTCCTCTCGTCTGGCCAACTCCACATCACATCCTGCTTAGCATCCATAGTCATCCTTCCTTGAAATTTTCGGGCACTTCTCATCCCCACTCTTTAACTCGCCGCCATCCTGATGACCATCCAACGTGTCAAACGAGAACGATGAGCTGCTCAGCATCCAGAAATCACGTACCGTATACTCGCAAGTCACCACGTTGCCCATCTTATCCACGTAGCTACCGGTCATCAGTCACTTGTCTTGATAAAGATATGAGTGTAACTTACCTGCACTCTGTGAACCCGTTTTCGGTCTTCACATAGCTAGTGACTAGTTCGTAGATCGCTATACCGTCGACATCCAACGATTGTGGACACGTTGCGCATCCAGCGTTGGCACCAGCGAGGAAGGTGAGCAGCATAAGGATAGTGATGCGGGAAGTGAACATCATGGAGTTTGCAGTGAGTAATGCAAAGCCATAGCGTGCAGGTATTTTTATAGACAGATACTCGCAATTTTCACTTCTCCTCGGGTTATTTCGCTTCTACTGATAAATTCAACTCAAAAGAAGTCGAGTTGAATGACATAGTAAGTCATTGATTCAAAGCCTGTTCTGAACAAGCTACATTTCAAAGATGCACTGCCACCGCGTAGCTCAGGATGGTGTTGGAAAATGCTCGTCTTAGTTTACATTTTACTAGTACGTGTAGTAGTACTGTTCGGAGGAGTCACTCATCAGAAAAAGACTCGTGGTTTTCGCTTGTCAGAAAGAATTTGATGCTGACGGTGAGCTTACGGTGTTGGTGATCTCGGAGCAACGCGATTGGCGGAACGGGCTTATCCCGTATGTACTAATAGTAGTAGGAACTTACTTGAACAAAAACAAAAACATACTGTGGGAAGAGACGTTACTGACTGTTATGAGTTATATTTTGACTCATATCGTACCATCGGTTACGGTCTGCGATTGAGCTCCATTTCGTGAGGCTCAACTCAGACAGTGTAGCGGGGTGTCTTCGGTGAATCCTTCTAGGGCAACGAAGCTTGAATTCCCAATCAAATAATTGTTCATCATGTCAGCATCGGAAGTCCGACATCGTAAGGCCATTCACGATGTCCAAACAGATAAATTCCAGAAGAGACTTACGACTCGGGGCGCTTTTCGTTAGTATCGTAATGTGATCAACAACTCCGGAGTCCGGTTATTTGGTCAACCAGTCACATCTTCAGCACTCGCCGATATCCAACGGCTTCGTTGATACTTGGTATGTATTTTCGATCGTGCAGACAGTTTTTAATGAACAGCGGCAGGTGAAAATCAGCAACAATGACTGGCGAGGAAGTTTAAAGGCAATGAGATGCTAGCCTAGTTAACGGCTAGACGAGTACTTCTAAAGGGTTACACTACCCGATGCCTGGGCCGTACTATGCACCAATTACTAGCGTGCTGGATATAAACTCGCATAGAGGATAACCTGAAAAGCAAATGCATTGAGTGAGTATAAGCCATTTAAATGTAGCATCACACCGCGAGCGGAATATGCAAATGAGGCAGACACTCGATTCAACGCAAAGGACCACGCTCCCTCTGGTTTTCAAGTTTTGAGCCTGTGATATTGTAGCATTGTCGTTTCCGCTAAATTGGTTGTAGATGATGCGTGCATACGACTACATGGGTTCATGTACGATGATTTTTTGGACCAAACCTGTTCCTAATCGACCTATCTCGTCCAGAACAGCCTGCCGATTTAACATGACAAGATCCTTGTCCTTCGCTTTATCCTCCTATCAAATGTTGGTTTAGATGCAGATAGTTCGATGGGATCGACATACCTTGGCTAATGGCTTGCTCGAAAAACCTGCTAGTGCACGGAAGGGACGGGGTGCTCCCAAACTCGGAAGCCAAATTGCTCCAATGCGATCACCTCCAAAGGAATCAGCAAAGAATTTTAGTGTATCTGCGTACGTGCTCTGGATAGGAAGAGCTGTTAAGAGAACCTTCCATTCATATGTGAGACACACCTGCAGATCGGCGAGAAACAGGGGAAGAGGATCAAATCCTGGGCGAGGCGTCGACTCCGTTATGCCCAAATGAGCGTCTCTAGTCCAAACACTCGATTCCGCATTGATGTTTTGGTGGTACCTTGGTAAAACTGTAGGGTTTAATTGGATAACAATATCGTAGTCATCGGTGGAATGTAAGAAGAGGCTCTAAAGGACGACGTCAGCTATGTCATCAAATGTAAGTCTGTCAATCAACCTTGATATCCAATTCCGTCTCTGCGTTACGAAGTGCTTTGCTGGCCTCCCTAGCAAATGCGCGAAGACGGTGGACAGCAATTGCATCCGGGCCATTTGACGTCCACATTTCAGGTGCCGTTGCCGAGGGATCATCCTCATACAATGTAAGACAAAGTGGCTCCTTCCAATCCCAATCTGTTAAGAATTCTAAGACGAGGGAGAAACCACGTTCTTTACTATGAGGTACAGCAGCAGCGCTCTCTGTCGATGTCTGCTTTCCACCAACAAATGGTAGTGCACAAATGATTTCAATAGCCTCCTCTGAGACGTGGGTTTGCAAAAGCCAATGTGCAGCAAGCCAGCGCTTGACAAGGCGGACGGTGCCGGAGTATGCGCTGTACTTGTGGCAAAGATTGACGATGGCACGATGGTGTCGTGGGGCATGGATAAATCGCCGCGTGTAAAGTTCCTGGGCGACCTTGGCTTCGCGTTGTTCCTGCGCGTTATATTTTTGGTCGCTGGGACTGACAAACATCTTGCCGGGGTCAATGATTCGATCAAGCAAAGTTGCCTCTCGATCGTGCCAAATGAACGCAGAGAATGACCAGCCTTCAGCAGTGAATATTTCTAGCGCAGCGTATCCTTGGAATGGATTTGAGCTACCGCCGGTAGCAATTGACGCCTTGAGTCCGGGGTTTGAAGACATAAGTGATTGGGCGATAGTTTCAAAGAAAGCGAGCTTGATTTTCTGAATCGCTTTTAAGTCATCCGGCCACTTGGATGATTTCTCGAATTCGAGGATGATGGGGATGGTGGGGAGAAAACGTAGGGACTCCGGTAATTCTGCTGAAATCGAGGCAGGGATTGGTAGTGGAGCAAATGTTGAGGTATACCGCAGGTATTCAGATATGGGGCTGACGTTCAGCAGTGCCAGTGGTAGCTGCTCGTCCAGTGCTTTCAGGCTCCTGACGACACCATCGAATGCTATTAATGCAGCCTTACACCCACCTGTAGCCCGATGTAGACGACGAACATCATCCGGCAATTGGAGTATGTTGTCGAATGGTGTCTGCAACGTTCTCGCATATTTAGCAGAAAGGCCAAAATGGAGTTGCAGCAAATGTCGGACGATAGAAACCGGTATATGTGCACGCTCATCGGACGTCGTAACCTCCCAAACCACACTCTCCGTAATACGACCGTCCTTGAATCGACGAAGCTCAGCACGACTGCCCCATAGATACCGGAACTCCTTTGCAACATTTGAGTCTTGGTCTTCCGCAGAAGGTCCATGGTCAACAAGACGGAAAGCATGGGCAGGATCATAGATAAGCCCGATGTGAATTATGGACGTGCTGGGGCTTTCTGCGGAGGACATGGGGCGGTAAGGGGTAACAGGTTGAAGGATGGCTATCGCTTGGGTGCGATTGCCAAGACCTCGGCGCAGGAGGGATGAAATAGAGGCCAGAAGGGCTGCATCAGAAGACCCATGTTCTATGACAGTTGAAGTAGACTGGTTTCGAGAAGCTTGCGACAAATTCACTCTGAAAACGGTTAAGCGTGGAATCCACAAAAAGAAAGAAAACACTTGCCTGATCACCGCATCAAAGCGAGAGGAGATTTTAAACCGACTTTTCAGGAAACAGTCAGCAAACGTGTCAGACGATGCGCCAGGGTTGCTCAATTGCTCTAGTGTCTCCTTAGCATCGTGACTTAGCTTGATGATTGACAGTCAGCGGTAAGTGTTTACAGATGCTGGCAGCGAAGCTTACCAAGTCAAGTGAGGTAAGAGGAACATCAGACAAAAAGTTGATAGTAGATGTTGCATCTACGAATATGGCTGGGTGGTGGGTAATGTACTCCTCTGGAGGGCACTAGAAAAAAACATCATGCGCAAGTTCCACGTCCGTATACAGAGACGTACCCTGTGTCCATTAGTCGTCTTTGTGAACACCGGAGTCTCCCCGAACTTGTGCTTTGCTAAACTCCCTATCAGCTTATATAATAAAAAGGGAGAATGAAGGGCTTACCAAGAAAATCAAGCGCAGCTTTGAACAATTGATAAGAGCTTAATCCCTTTCCAAGCGGCTTCCTCAATTTTGCGATCCCGCTCTTCGTGCCAACAAGTTCATCGCCCAAACTCAAATAGCGCAGTAGCCCGGCCCAAAACGAGCCTTTTCTCTCAAAGCCTCTCACACATAATTCACCATCGCCATAACCTCGCTGGTTAGCCCACACTCTTAAAAGGGTATAAGCATCATGAAAGGCTGGCAGTGCATTTTTGAGTTCATGAGTGGACATGAGCGCTTCTTTTGCACATGTGGAAAGAAGGATGGTGTTGTTGTAGATTGGAGTAGGAAAATTTGGTGGAGACGAGGACGAAGGTACGCGGACATTCGAATGTGAGGGGAAGAGCCTTGACGGTGATAACGGACTCGATGACGAAAGGACAGGGATAACATGAACTTCAGTATGACTTTTGGAAAAATCATAAGATGCACTCCCTTGAAAGGATGTCAGTTATATTTCTGTCATTGAATGAAGTATTATACCATTCCGTGACCTAAGAACCAACGTGGTGAGGCGAGGGTCTCCAAGCGCAGATGAGTAAAAGGTGTCCACGTCAAAAGCGGTTGAAATAGATTGGGCTAAAATAGCGAGGTAATAGGACTTCTTGTGGAAGAAGCGCCCATCGAGATAATCTTTCTCTTGAAAAAGAGCCTGCCATATATCGTTCAGTGGTAAGGAAGACGACTGAGCAAACAGCGCACCTCGGGCATCTCCATAGACAGGTCAACGCTAAACCGACTGCCAATCTGCTTTTTCACCGCGATTCCGTTTCCCCAACTTCCAACAACACAGATTTCCCTTGGAGGCTCGAATGCAACCTTCCACTTGACATCTGGAGCCGGGAGAGGGAACACAGATGGAACTGCGACACCTTGCTTAGCAAGGACTTTCATAGCTGCCAAAGGACTCAGAGGTGCAATAGAAGGAATAGAGATGCAGTGGGCGCGCAGAGCAAAAAGAAAGTGATCGAGCTGCTGTCGACCAGACTCTTTAGGTCGGACATTAGGAAGGAGTGCATCAATCTGAAAAAAGGTAAGCTCGATGAGTCGTCACTAAAATAATCTAGCCAAACCTGAAGCTTGAATGAACCAGACTGATAGAGATCAGCTGCATCCTTGATATCTCTTAATTCATGACCAGTCAGAGGTTCTATGGACATCACATATCAGACTGTGTTTGCTATGAAGTGAAACATACCTTCTCTGCCATGGCGATTGGTATTTTCGGAGTCGACTTGGTTCATCGCACCGGCATGTATTAGCGTGATCGTCACAGTAGAGACCTTGCAAGGCCAGCTTGCAGCTGCTTGTCAGTACGATCGCAATGAAAAAAGCTAGTATCACGTGACTATTTGAGGGGTTGGCAATGCAAAACAAGCAAGCTTGCCGCGTGCTCTCGTTCTTTCACTTTCTCTATGGACGGACTACAAGGCCCTCAAATTGAAGCATTACAACAGCTACAAAGTATCCTTGGTCCACATGACACGGAATTTGTAGTCAGTGTACTTGAAAGCGTCTCATGGGATGTTCAAGTAAGTATTGACTTATAATCTGCCATGTTTTGCGGTTGAACGCGGGTCCGCAGAAAGCCACAGACCTACTATTCGACAATGAAACTCCCAAAGTTGTAGCACCAACACGGGCCACTCCAATGGAACAGTTGGAGCTAGATGACAATGAAGACTCGTCACCCACAATCCGACATTCTCACCGTGGTCAGGGTGTAAGAACATTCAATTTTCTAGCTGTTTATGGACAACTGACACCCCTTGCAGAGCTCGCGGTCAAATTGGAGTTTCTTATGGTCTCTACTCGCTGTTCCATTGCACCTTGTGTCCGGAGTTTTGCGCTTCGTGTTTAATGTTCTCCGCATACCAATACCGTCCCTACCGTTCATGACTACAAATTCCTATCATTCTCACCGCCCTACCTCTCCTGATTCACGCAGCATTACTCAGAGGTGGGTGCAACAACTCGAGGAAGAAACAGGTGCATGTTCTGCAAAACGTTCCATGGCGAACGCGGTCACGACAGGATTCGAGGCAGGCCCATCAACTGCAAGACGTCATACATATCCACCTGCGGCTTCGGATGATAATCAGAAAAATTTACCCGACTTTTTTGATGGCACCTATGAAGAGGTTCTTGACATTTGTCAGAGAGAAGGGCGCATAGCATGCGTTGTCCTCGTGAGCGCTGAACACGATGATGATGCAGATTTTAAGAGGTACGTAATGTTCACCTGTACACGATGTACGATGTGTCATATTGTTCTCTGGGCACAGGTCTACCCTTACCGACGCAGCTTTCGTCAAGATCTTGCTGGATAATGATTTCATTGTCTGGGGTGGGGACATCCGGGACAAAGCTGCATGGGATGGTATGTTCCATTTAATTTATCTTCTACAATGATAAAGCCTTGTCCAGCCTCGCAGAAATTGCAAGCAACTACGTATCCCTTTGTGGCTTTCCTCGCGCTTCAGCCCAGGCGCCATGGCGCTCCTTCTGGTGCTTCCCCGGTTGTCACCACCCTATCACGTCACCAGGGTCGCGCAGCCACAACTGCTTCGGTATTGATCGACCATCTCAATACGCAGCTACTTCCACGTGTAACACCGTTCCTTGTACGATTCAAGACAATGTTACAGGACCGTGACCGTGACCGGCGTATACGTGAGGAGCAGGATCGCGCATTCAGGGAAACGGCTCGTAGAGATCGTGAGGCCATCGAGATGAGAGTGCGACAAGAGAAGGAGGAGGAGGAACGTGTACGACAGCATGCAGAGGACGTAAAAAGAAAGCAGGAAGATTCGGCGAGGCAGAAGCACCAAGCCGGAATACGTATGGAGTGGAGGAAGTTCATGCGTAAACGTCTCCTGTTACCCGAGGCGCGCGGCTTGAGACTGGCCGTCAAATTGCCCGGCAATGGACGAGTTATCCGCAGTTTTCCTCCGTCGGCGACCCTTACCGCTCTCTATGCCTTTGTTGACTCGCAACTTATTCCATCCACTTCTCGTCCAGAAGATGACCCTTCGCAAGCACCGGATGGAGTTGTCAATGATATCCCACAGCTTGATTCTTATATTCAGAGCAGGACGGCAGGACACGCGTGGTGGGGCTTTACACTTGCTTCAGCCTACCCCCGGAGGGAATTTAGGTGGAAGGCGAATGTGTCTTTGACAGAGACAGGATTGAGAGATGGAGAGCAAATTGTCATGGAGTTAATCACCGGACGTGAGTCCTCTAATGGTCAGATCTCTGACGACGAGTACGAGTCAGAAAGCGACTAGTTCCCTTGTCATAATGCATTTGTTGTTGTTATTTATGGATGGACATATGGAATAGATACAATGAGGTCCAGGCATTGATAGAGAACAAGGTGCTGTGATCATTGACTGAGTATCGTGCGCACAAATGATTCGTAATTCACGTTTCCGTCGCTGAATTGAGTAGTCAGCTATGTATGCCGGCAAATACTAGAGTTGGGTTGCTTACGGGCCGATCTGAACGCCCTTGAGCAATTCATCAACCTCCTCGTCTGACATCTTCTCGCCAAGTTGCGTCAGCACATATCTCAGTTCTCCAGCCCCAATAAAACCATTCCCTTCTTTATCAAATACCTGGAATCCCCGGATGAACTCCTCTGCATAACGATCAACGGATTGTGATGCTACAACGAACGATGTAAAACATACCAGGTGTTCCTGCAGGCTTGAAACCATCTGGTCTATTGAGGATCGTCAAAAATGTCTTGTAGTCAACTGCCCCAAAGTAAATTATCATAGCACCAATATCAATCAAAAGTAGCCAACTGACCTTCTCGTGGTGCATTCGCGATAATCTCGGTCACTTCAGCCTGGGTTGGGTTCTGTCCAAGGGCACGGAGGAGATCGCCCAATGTCTCCCGTGGCACAGCGCCTGTACCCTTCTTGTCGAAGAGCGCGAAGGCTTCCTTATACTCTGTTAAGCGATCAGTCCGCGATATACTAGCTAGATAGCACGGAACATCGGACCTGCATTATCACTCTGTAAGAATCTGTTAAAGTTGGCGCGTATAGATGTTTAAACGCGAAACTCACCATGGCTGCTCTGTCGATGCCATCAAACGTATTGGGTTCATCAGTACATGATACTTACATAATCATCCAAGTTATCTTGTCTTCTGGTGTCTGTGAACAACGCGATTTCATCGACACGGAAGACATGAAGACACTTTTATTTTCATTTGAGTTATGCCGAAAGCCTACTTCTTGAACTTCTAACAATCATATGTACATGCTGCCCTCACCAACCTCCGCAAGGTTCTGCCTCTTTTTTGACAAACCAAATCCACTCCCTGCAGGTGTACTTCTGAGTGCCCAAGTACCGGATCGTTTCGCGCCAACTACCCCAAACAACTTTTCGTCCACTTCCACCATCATTTCAACCGACCATGCTTGATCTTCTGACGGTCGTGAAAGTCTACTAGTTAATAGTTTGGATGGCGTGGTGCGAGGTACCCCTGGTGAGGGAAGGAGTAAAATCACTGCATTACTTTGATAGGACGAAGATAGGGTGCGTATGTTCATCGCAGACATAAATGCTGCCGATATCGACTGGAGAATATTTGGAGGCGCAAAATTTTGGAAGGGATCCTGGAAATAGTTCGGTCAGAAGATCACTTGATATGAATAGCATGCATACCAAGGATATGTTCCGTAGAGACAAATAGCGAACGGGCGCTTCATGCACAGGCAAGGGCTCTGATGAAATGTAGCTTTGTATGCGATACGTATCGAGGATGGAAATGCTGAACCGTTGAAACGGTCAGGTTTGTTCACAACCACAGATAGAGCACTCACGCGGATGGTTGGAGGCGATCCAGGATATCATTCACATACTTGTTCATGGACCATAACGGCAACGTCGTAGTAGCCTCGGACACCAGTACAACCGTACGGGTTGATGAGGGTTTAAAAAGAAATCCCACCTGTAACACGTGATCCTTGTCCGCTCATTGAAGAGCCTAGCACTAACCGGAATATTGTTGACGAATATTGCGCCCTGCTGTTCCCCTAGGTCTGCGCCATCAGCCCAAAAATTTCCTGCACGGCCTGATGCGATGACAAGGGGACAGCCAGTGGTGAATTGGCCTTCGATTTTTATTTTCACAATCGGAACCTGATCAGCTCGTTGGGTGGTTAGTGGGTTGTATTCATCCTCGTCATCGGACTCGATGGCGTAACGTGGCGGAAGGGCATCGGCCAAAGGATCAATTTCCTACAATCCAAATCAATTATGGATGCATCTTTGCTGAAGAAACTCACCATGTTTCAAGGTTACGGACAAGATATCGAATGCGTAGGATGACGCGTTCTGCTAAGAAGCGTGGTAGACTGGTAGTAGTCGAACAAGGTTTACGGGGTCCGACTAGCTATTATTATTAATAAGACGCGCGTCGGCTGAGTCCTTTATGCCATCTCAGTGCTCAAGCGCTCACACCTCATTGTTTACCAAATATGATTGTTATCTCAAATGATCCTACTTGGTGGCCGTCCATCAATTCGTATCGTCTTATAAGCTATTTTATAGGTTCGTGGAAAACTGCCGGATGTTGACGCTGCCGATGTCTCGATCTAACCTTGACTACGGTTTTCCAGTTGCTTCCTTTGTTCTAGTGATGTATGATTGGGGTGAGCATGATAACACCGAAGAATGTGTGGTTGCTTACAAATATTTCCAGCACTTACATTTGGACAGGAGGTATGTTGACGCTCGTATAACTGGAACAGCCATTTCGCTAAGAATGGTTTTATAGGTTGAACTGGTCTGGGTGAGTACAGTCTCACGTCAGAGGAATACACATAAAAATATACTTAATTCCAGAGGCAACGCTGGTCCCTAATGACAGTTCTGTATATCAGTGTGTGTAGCTTGCCTGTCACGGTTGTTATGTTGTGCTGACTTGAAAGTACCCTAGATGCGCTATCTTGGAATAATATCTACTGTGTATGTTTGGAAGGCTCATCACTGTTCGTGTACTAATGTATGATCTCACAATCAGCTTGTACATGATATGTATGTCTTCTTACGTTTGATACCTTTACTTCTCCTGACCGGCGGCATACAGGCGGTGTTCCGACGATCTCGGTGACAGATACAGTCAGTCTTCTGCACCAATTTCTACTATTTCTCTCAAATTAACCGCAGCACCATGTAGAAGTGAGTGTGATTCTCTACTAACTTGGTTCACTAATGACTGTCACTATAGATGTGAGTCTGCTTAGCGTGTGCGCTACAAGGCTGGTCGCTAACTAAATTTGTCAGGCTTTATTATGTACATCGTATGGGATTGGATGGGTTTTGTGGTATTTGCAATGCTGTGGGGTGAGCTTGGCATTTGCAAGGCCTCAGTGATATTGACTAGACTAAAACAAGTCATCATCATCACTCGGTTACATGCCATGTATCAAGGATCCAGGAAAATCCATATTTTTCTTACTGTCACTTTCCTAGCTGTCAATATTTTCAACGGAGTGGTCGGTGTACTGTTGATGATGCATTCTTCAGGGGGTACGCTTAATTTTGGACGACCAAAAATGTGCATTTTTATAATGATGAATACCAGATCAACTTATTCTCTCTGGCACCTATCAGTGCTCGACTAGCATTCCAGAAAATGCTATATTTCTGGATTCCATTTCTTGGGTACTCGCCACTGTGTGGGAAGTCCTCGCACTGTGTCTCGCAGCCTGGATTGCTGTAAAACACTTCCGTGAAGTGCGACGACATTCTGTAGGGGGGATTTTCGGGGACTGTTTCATGATGTTGATGAAAACTCACGTGGTTTACTTTGCGAGGTGAGTTCATGATTGTGAATATAGTTCCCTTGATCCGCTGAGGGATCGAAACTACTAGTTTTGCTGCTGCTGCTTGCCTCAACCTCATTATGCTTTTGTCTCCCACAATCTCAGTGGTATGCCAACTTCCCCTGACCTGTGCATGTGACCACGATTTATCATTACTATAGGACCAGTTTTCCCGGGAAACTGAGTTTTATTATGGCTTCCTTCAGATTTTGATGGTCATCCAGTCGTTTGTGCTGGGACCACGCCTTATCCTTAGCATTCGAGAATATCATGCTAAGCTCGTAGCCGACTGCGACGCAGCAACCTGCATGACCTCAATTGCTTTCCAGGAGCGCGTGCATATATCGACTAGCAATGGTGTGTAGCACGGGAGAATCGGGGAGATGCTCGATAGATCTAATGGTTATCTAGTACTCTGCCAGGAGCAGCAGGAAAGCTCGTTTTTATTGACTCCCATTTGTATTGATTTAAGTTATGTGGTGTTGCGAAGTGATTCTTGTAAAGGAGACATAGGTCTGGGCAATGTTTTCGTTGTAGTATTTATCTAAGTGAGTAGCTATAGGTCTTAATATATAATGAAGCTTGAAGCTTGGAACATCATGTATATATTGGCATTAGAATGACATGGCACAAGCACTCATTAAACGCAAAATGAAATAAAAAGACTTGGTTTGCCATCTAAATTCAGTGAACATATAACATGCCAGGAATAAGCGAGTCCGAGTCGGGGGCTGGCGCCGCGTGGCGTCAACTCGTGTCAGTGACATGAAGCGGAATCCGGATTGTCAGCCAATTCATAGATCATGTTCACCTTGAAATTGGTACGGCTCCGTGGTACAGCTCTGCGTACCTTCACGTCGACTGCAAGCCGAAGCCATGAAAATCCTTTGGTAAGTTGAAGAGCTTTCATGTCTGCGTGTCTGATGATGCGTCCTAGTAGGGCCTCCCATTTCGACCGCCCTCTACACCTCAAATGCCCCGACGCGGCGGGCTGATCCAAAAACGACATATTGAGCATGCAAAGAAGGTAATCGTTGTAGCAAGCGGAAAGGGGGGCGTGGGCAAGAGCACAATAGCAGGTACGTCCCAGCAGTAATCGAACGGAACCTTTGAATGACCACGAATGAAGTAAATCTTGCTTTTTCCCTTGCAATGCTGCCTCATCGACCGCGAGTCGGCATACTTGACTTGGACATTTTTGGGCCTTCTATACCTACATTGATGGGACTTCAGCATTCGGACGACCCACGTTTAACTTCTGGTTCGTTTTCTGGCACACACCGTAAGCTTTCGGGTGACTCTGTTACTAGCTGGTGCTCTCGTCCCCATAATCAATCATGGAATTCCTACCATGTCTATGGGTTACCTGGTCCCTCGGCCACCACCCGACTCTACGGAATTTGAAGGGGCAATTGTCTGGCGCGGCCTTATGGTTCAAAAAGCCGTCCAGCAACTCCTCTTCGATGTTGACTGGCGAGACGCTTGTGGATCTGGTCCTGGGCTGGACGTACTAATAATAGATATGCCCCCAGGGACGGGAGATGTTCCTCTTACACTGGGACAGTTAGTTGTCGTTGACGGTTCGCTTCCACGAGCTCTTCAGATGTTGTTCGTCATCTAAAATGAAATAGGCGCAGTCATCGTTTCAACTCCACAGGACGTCGCACTAACAGATGTGAGAAGAGGAATTTCTATGTTCAAAAAGATCTCAGTTCCGGTAAGCATTGTATATACTGTCTTTCGGCTTCACCCTAATTGTGTTCGTTGCCATCTGCAGATAACAGGCCTCATCCTTAACCAAGCATCATTCCTGTGTCCTTCTTGCAATACCGCACATGAGTTATTTGGAACTTCAACTAATGCATCGCGCCTTGGGATTCCTCTCCTAGCGCAACTCCCTCTTGTTGGGGGCGTGAGCCGTGGTGGAGACCGCGGCATTCCATACGTCCTTGAAGGAAAAAATGGGAGTGACAAGGATGGCAAGGCGGGAGAGATATGGCGAGATGCGATGAACGAAGCGGCAAGCAAAATGTGGGGGTTAGTTCATAGTTGAGTGGGTGCTACCATGCAAGGACCTTTACTTTGCCTCGGAAGCACGAAAACCGCACGAGTGGAGGCAACATATCGACCTGTTTCTACTACCTAGCTTCAGGGTGTGGAAGATAGACTCCGCTTGCCACACCTTCACTATCTGTCGCATTACATGGAAAGGCCATGCTCTATTGCATCTGCCGTGAATAATGATATAACTGCAATACAAAAAATGAGTCCGAGTGTGCAATTGCACAATATAAAACTGTAAATATGGACAGCACTGCACTAGTAGATTCATATCAACACGCTGAAAATCCTCCAAAGTCTAAAAATGCCTCTTCCAGTGACATTTTTCGAACAACAAGCGCCTCGACGATGAGCCGAGGTTCTGACAGTGCCGTCTCGATCTCAGAAGTAGGAGATTTGGACGGAGTCAGCGTGATCTCAGGTGGGGAGGCCAACTCGTTTGCAACGGGTTGGGGCTGACAATATGTTTCCGCAAAAATAGAAGAGGGTGACCCAGAGCATACTTCGATAATTTGAGCGTCTATTTTTGAGACAATATTAACCGCTGGAGTGTAGACAGTGGAATTGAGGCTACCTTCGAGGTGTGCACTGTCATGCACTGAGGACTCGATTTCGGGAGGCACGAATGCCACGCACAGGCCTTCAGGCTCAAGTGTGACATGAAAGGATTCTAGGCCTGAAACCAGCTCGCCCATTTCCTCAGTGTTAATGGTTGGATGAGGATCACGCTTGGCCTCACGTCGCTTGTCTCTGGCTGCACGGCGCTTGGATTGCTTGCTACCAGTCATTGAGTGGGCTTGCATTTCAGTTGAGTGTACAGGGTCTGTATCTGAGTTGTGAACATTGGAGTGGTGCAAATGATGTGTATGATGCTCGGAATGTGAACTAGGCTGGGCACGGGTGTGCACAAGCAAATGCTTAGGTTTCTTGCCCTTGCCTTTGCGCCTATCCGAGTGGCCTGGCATGGTGCTCGCAACACGGCGGCGGAATGGGCGAGGTTTATACACGGTCGCAATCTCGAGGTCCAGGGTAAGTGCCGCACAGTCTGATAACGAGTCAACTTCCTCATTTTCCATGCAAAACACTTCCACGTGGCTGCTTGTTGTTGAAAAATCATCGTCCGCATCGGTAGTCTCCAGTTCGGTCTCCGTAGTCGCTGTCGTCTCTGAGTCCTCATTTATCATTTGCCTCCGTCTCCTTCGCCTGCTTTCATCCCCGCCCCAGCTTTCGACAACTCCGCTCACCTCCGCTGGCACCTCAATCTCCTTCACCACTATAACGCTAGCACCAATCTCGCCAGCCATCTCTTCTAGGGTACCCAATGTTTCCTCCATCTCCCGCCTCTCCAGCCCTATGAGTACGCCAGAGTCGGCAACACCAAGCTCATAGTACGCCTGTCCACCGCCTTCTAGAAGGCGCCATTTGAGTTGTGTGACGAGGCGGGTAAAGCGAGAGGGGGAAGGAGAAAGGAGATGAAGTTTGTACTCTACATTACCCTGTGAGTGGTAAATACAAATGGGTATTAGCGCATGTAATAAACGGTAATAAAACGCACCTCTTCGTTTTCTGGAACTAGCTGCGGTATTCCTCGTCGAAGGATTTCATTATGTGTGGGTGTTGGAGGTACGGAAGTGAGTGTGTCCCATGGGGAGGGCACCCGTGGACTCTCCGAGTCAGATTCACCGAACATCTGGGACTCGGTGCGCCAGGAAAATAAACCTAGCTAATGTGTTTGCAGAAACAAAGATGCAATAAGTTGTTCAGTGTATTCGAGTGATCATCACTTTCTACTCGTCCTAGTCTGACGACTCATCCTACCAACTTGACTCGGAGGCAGAAATTAAATAAATTGAATGAAATTATGTAATTAGAGTCGCAAATTCAACTTGAAACCACCGCTAAAATAATAACCCTCCTCAATAACAGTTTATTTCGCCAGTTTATTTTTTTGAGTGAAATAAACTGGAATAAACCACCTGTGACTCCCACATAAGCCCACTAATAAGAGGTGATAGACCCAGGCCTCCACACCACCTATGCTGAGGGGGTTATAGTCTTTCCAGGCTAGGGTACGGTTGACAAATCACTGCAACTTTTCAACAGCTGTTTATAAACAGACCAAGGTCCTCAGACCATTTATACACAGGTGTTTTAAACAATTTTCAACCAATAGTTATTAACTAGTTGTTATCAACAGCATGAATGATGATTAGTGATGTGCAAGGCCCGGCTTGAAGCCCTGGGCTGGTCCAAGCCGGGCCCAAATAGGCCAGGCCTGGGCTTGGATTTAGAAAAGCCTAAGCCGGCGGCCCAAGCTGCGGCTTTGGTACATAGAGTATATGACACCTTGTCATGTCAGTGGTCACACCCCATAAGTATGTGTTTGGCATGTTCTCATTACTGACTCTTACTATGACATGATTCCTCTCAACTTCAACTACATACGCATGAAATGGCGACCAAAAGAGATCTGTTAATCTCGGATGGAACACAAGATCATTGTCTGCCTGGCCCTCAAGACATTACAAGGTCGACATGTTATGGAATTTTGGTTGGTCTGTGGTATGTGACCTTCCTTTCAGTGAGTTTTTTCATCCAACAGTCTTTCTGTGTTTTCTGATTAGTTGCGACTCCTCACTGTTTCTTGTGCAAAACTTGAACAGATAGATGTCCTATCACTAGAAATATGGCCGTAAACACGTCCTCAGCCTCTATAGAACCTACCTTACAACCAGATGGATCCACAAGTGGCAATTTCACCCTAGAAAACATCCTCGGAATGAACCACGAAGCAGTTGAACACCCACAACTCAAGGAAAAAGGTACAAATTTCTTGGCTTGACCGTGGTGGATCCGATACTTACTTCTGTACTCAGCAAGAAAACAATGTTGAGATGAATGACTCTGATGAAGAACTCAGCCATATATCAATCGAAGCATCCAAGGCGCCCATCTCTACCCAGTTACTAGGCGCCCAACCTACAATTGGATCCAAAGTCGGCGAGTGGTTCATCGACCATTCGAAATACATCCCTCTTCAACTCACATACGCTGGCAAGCGTGCAGAGCACTTGAGTGCTACTGATTGTCCATCTCCTCTCTCTCATTCTCATTCTCCTCCTTGTCTTCTTCCCTTCACCTGCTCTTGTCCATTGTCTGTATTTGTCTGAGCCACATCAGCAGTTGCTGACGTGTGCTGGGCATTTATGCATGGTGTTCGTGGTATTGGGAACAGCATGGTGGAGCTCGGACATTGGTTTGGGCCGTGGCTTGCATGGGCCTAAGCCCTGGCTTTGGGCCAGCTTGGGCTCATGGCTCAGGCTTGAAATCTGGTGAGCCTAAGCCCCCCCAGGCTAAGCTTAAGCCGGGGCTTTGAGCCCAAGCCAGGCCGGAACATCACTAATTAATAATGATTTTGCAGTGAAAAAATGTGAAAAATTAGAACAACCAGTCAACCACCCTCTTTTTTGATGCCAGCACATTGTTCTGGGCCACCTGAATGTTCTGTGAGCCAATCATAGAGATCAAATCATGCAGTAAAGGAGAGCCGAGTTGAATATCTTCATCCACCTGCAGAACATCATCATCTGATACCCCATCATCTCTGTGAGCATCTATGTGTAGTGATGTCCAGCCCAGCTTAGGCCCAGCTTCGAGGGGCTTAGGCTCACAAATATTCTGAGCCTAGGCTGTGAGCCCAAGCCAGCCCAAAGCCGGGGCTTGGGCCCAACCAGGCTGCAGCTTGGGGAAGCCAATGGATAGATCAAGACTATTGTGGCATTAGTGGTAGGCTAGTAGCAACACACAACAGCATAATTACAATGTGTCTAAATGTCAGGCGACCCTGTCATATTGATGCAACAAAGCATTGAGGTTGTAGGGTTAGTAGTGATGCATTCATCCTAAAATGCTAGGGCTGCTAATGTATAGTGCATTATGATGCATTACAGATGCATCACGTAGCATCACTGTGATGCATTACAGATGCATCTTCATGCATCAATGCATCGTTAATGCATCATTGGTGTTATGCATTCCTGATGCATTATGACATCACCTTAGCCTTACTAATCAAGGCGCTGCAGGTAAACCACTCCTTGATGCATCCCCGATACCTCATTGTACTATATATACTACCCTATTAGCACCCCGCTCTGTGATGCATTCCTGCCACCATTGATGTGCTACCAAATGTGCCATTGTACTATATATATCACATCCCGCCACTTCCAATGGGTACTGCTGCACGCATCCTGCCGCTTCCAATGGGTACTGCCGCATGCATCCCACCGCTTCTAATGGCCCGCTCCTTGATGCACCCCCGGCACCATTGATGCGATGTGATATTATATATCACCACCAGTATCATTAGCATCCTGCTGCTACCAATGAATGTATCACCCATTTACTATAGGCCATGTGCTAGTACTTAGTACAATGTCCTACCTGTATTAGTGATCATTGAACATATGGCATCATAATACAGAAACTCATTTGTTTTTTAAAACTTGCGCCGTCTGTGACATACTATCTAAATTCACTAAGTCCCTACGTGTCATAGTTCAAACAAACGTTCAACAGAGATCACGTGATCTCTCCACTCAAAATTTGCGAAGTCATTTGGGCTATGTCAAGATGATCTCATAAATCACAGCATTCAATACAAATTATCAAAAGATGCTATCAAGATGCTATTGTACGACGAGTCATTACGCAGTGCCCAGCCAATCATGCCTTGGTCCGCTTTTTCCTGAAATACATCAGCGTGAGGCAAAGTATGCAAAAACTAAATCAAACATACTTGGGAGCACTGGAAGCCTCACTTTGCGCAGGCCGCTGTAGAACAACTATACTGAGTGGGGCTATACAAAGATGGCTCCACACTGATATATTTGTGTTGTGGTCTTTGCACTGCCTAGTCTGCTATACTTGCCTGACAAGTGCGTTCGACCCAGGGGTCTGCGGTCTGGGAATAGTCTTGGGGGTAAGTGAGTGATGTGGAGTCAATAGTCCGAGCGCGGGAAACAATGTCCAAAGGTATAATTACGATGTCCGATGCAAAAGCGTCGGGTCCGATGTTTTCGGGGCTTCGGGTTATCGGGGTTCGGGTTTCGGGGTGTCGGAAACTAATAGTAACACTATAGCGAGCATCGGAAGAGCGAGCGGTGTGCGCAATAATAACAATGACTGATACGGATAATGAAAGAGCGATGATATTTCGCAATATCAACTAAGAACTACGGATATCGGGTTTGACCACTAAGCGTCGGGGAACTGCTCCCCTCTACTTGGATAATCAATAATGCTCGAGGTCAGTCCAATATATATGTAAGTACGTAGAAATGCGGAACCCGTAGGCGAAAGTAGCGGCGGAGTATTTCGGATCCGAAGTACATGTAAATAAACATGAGGCGCTGCGGACTATGGGAAAACATGTAATAGCGCTGGCTACGACGTGAGTAATGTGCGAAATAATGAACTACACACCTAGTGGGGCTAGCAAGACGGGACGGGACACGGATAGGACAAGTGCGCGGGAAAACATTGGGTCCGATGCGGCCTAAACGTCGGGTTGGCGGGTTAGCGTCGGATAACATCGGGAAGTGATTAGCATGTGACGGGTATTTGACGTGTACTGTAAAATAGCTTGATACGAGCCCAGCGCCAGCTCGTGTCCTACACCGCTTCAACAAGCAAGGTGCTTCAGCCTCCAATAAATTCTCCTTCCCAGCGAAGAACGAGACACTGTTAGTCCCAATAGCATCTGCAAGGTCATTGCATCTAGATTTGATTGGCACGCGCTTTCTGCGTACTTCAGTGTCCAAAGCGATATTCATGGTAGCGGCAGCCTCATCAGCCAATGCCTTAGCAGCAGGTGGCTGCTTTTTTTGGTCATGTGCTGGGCAGAGGGCTGAGTGGCCGTTTCAGTGGAGGGTATAGCCTGACCAGGCGATGGCTTAGTGACAGACAGCTTCTTGGAAGAGGATTTAGCCTGGCCAGGCGGCTGCTTGTTCTTGGTGGCACAAACAATGGGAGACGGCTGTGTTGCTGTTTCAGCAGAGGGTTTGGCTGCAGCCCGCCCAATCATCGACTTAGTATTAGGACACTTCTGGCTGTCTCCCTTTTGGGTACCCTTCTGGGCAACCCTTCTGCCAGTCGTCATGCGAGCCTTGCCGATGGAAGGGAGAGAAGTATTGTCCGTACTCAGGATCGGGTTGGGAGAAGGTAGAACAGGTTGCGAGTCCTCATTGGGTTCAGGAGAAGGCAGAGCAGGGAGTGAGTTGAGTAAGTCCTGCAGGCTGCTTCATTCAGCAGAGATGGGCGACAAGATGTCTGGCATGCAATACCCTCCTCGGGGAGTGCCTCCTTCTGCTCCATCACCAAAATTCCAGGCTGGATTGTTGTTGTTCATGTTCCAGGCCTGGTTGTTCCAATTTGCAGCCTGGAATCCCTGATCGAACGAAAACTCGGGGGTGACGGCGCCTGGCATGAACAAATTAGAAGGAGGGATGCCGAAATTGATGTAGTTACTCGTCTGTATTGGGAATGCGATTCCTTGAGAGTGAAGCGACACATCAGACTCAGTGAGGCAGGAATTTCCGGCGAGTAAAGCATGGCCGGTGCCCTGCGCGTCATATGTTGGTCCTTGTGTGCCGTACATTCGATCCTGTCCACCATACATGGCATGGGTGCCATACATGGGCTGAGGCTGCGTGTCATACATTGCCATGCCATAGTATGAGGCATCATTTGGTGTGCCATACTGAAATATTGAGAGTCAGATGCAAGCATTGATGCCAAGATGAAGAAGCACTTATGGAAGGTACACTGGCAGTCGTCTCCATCGATGCGTGCATCACAGATGATCCCCCAAGACTTGATGCATCAGGTGCACCTGATGCATCGCCTAATGATGCACCAGGGATGGGAAGAGTGACTGCTGATGCATCAGACCGATGCATCAGCCGCTCGTCTAAAGGTATATAAAGACTGGGCAACTCACCAGACTCCATGGATTGATTCGCCTCACCCTCATCCACATTTAGCTGAGATTCTTCCTTGACGTCTGTGGACTGCACATTGGGCTCGTCTTCTTCGCCTTCCTCGTCTTTGTCCCCATCCTCTTCACACTCCTCCCCATCCTCTTCACGCTCCTCAGACTCCTCCTCAGTAAAGCCTCCAATCTCACTGCTTTCGACCTTGTTCCTTGAATACGTGTCGGGCTTCCGCTTGTTGCCAGCTGCACGCACTTTTAGTGAGTGTTGCCACTATTAATGCAAGATAAGAAAACTTACGAAATATTTGTTCTGCGTACTGCTGGAAGGCTGCCAAGAAGTCGCTATCAGCCGTCTGGTATAGCTCGGCAAAGGAATCACCTTGAGGTGTTTCTGAAGGATGACACCTTCTCTGCATGAGTGGCAGTACAAGCTGACAAATCCTCGCAACTTACGACAATGTTGTCATGTCCCAGTCATTTCTGGGATCAGGACCAGCAAACATAAATGAGACCATGAAGCGAGTCTTCTGCTTGACAAGCTTTGCAAAGTGTTGACAAATGACAGGTAAGTCATCTATACCTCTGTGAAATTTGAATGGTGTTAGTATTGAATACACTGATAGAACTGAATTCACACGTACTGCATGATTGCCTCCACATCTAACTCTTCATCATTGTCATCATTGTCGCCGTCACCATCATCGTCAAGAATGTTCTTCCCACGCTTGGCATGCTTCTTGTGAGTGAGTTGTTCCTCATACTTTTCACGAATCTCTGCCTTGATCTCTTTGGTCTCATCTTCAAGTAACTCCTTCGAGAATTTTCGACCAAGGGCCATGCGCTTGCTGGATGTTGCCACGTTTCCGGCTTCTTGCTCAGCCATCACCAAAGGCTTGATACGTTCGTCATAATACATCTCTGAATAAATTTCGGCCTCTGACTTCGCACGTCTTTTTGGCTGCAGAGTATCGTCAAAGGCCGTCAGTTTCTTCTTTAGGCTGCGGTTCTTCTTAGATTTATTTACACGCCAGTGAAACCAAGTGTGTAGTTGCTGTTGTGGATAGGTACTGATTGTGAGAACGCAGCATAGGCAACACGTCAAAAAGCTTACTGTCTCACGTGCCTGCTCTGTGAGCTTGACAACCTGTTCCTGCTCGCAGGTAAGCTCAACATCCATGGGGATGTCAGGATAGATGACCGCGCGTTCTGGGAACTGCGCGAACCAGGCTATACGGCATGGAGCCCAGAAATGTGAGTAATCCCTTTCCTTTGCGTGGACCATATATGTCGCCAACCGATCTTGAAGCCAAACATACTGTTCATTGGTGGTCCACTTTGCTGCCGGCATCTGTAAAGTAGTACCATGTCAGTCTGCAGAGTAGTATGATGAAATGTCAGCATGTTGTACTGTTAATAATTCAATTAGGTCTCGTATCATGTAGCATGCTGAATGTATGAAGAAAAAAAATAGAAGCCTTATGTACCTCAGAACAACACACTCGCAATTTCACGTGCTGGTCAAACTTTTTCATCTGTTGCCTTGAGCACATTCCTCGAGAATCAAACGCAGAGACTTCATTTATAGAGCTAGGTATCCAACAAAGTTTAATTTGGCGGCTCTGGTACTTCTAAATATGCTACGCTTCTTTGTTGATATCTGCCTCGCTGTCCATATCGGCGAGCTCAACATGTGTGACATTCTTCCAACAACGGTTGAATGCTTCCTCAAACGGCTCCTCAAAATGCAAGACCATTTGGTGGTCATCTGCAGACACAGACATTATGGTAAGTGGTACAGCAGAGTTTGTCCGCTTGTGTTCGATCCAAGCTTTAATGCGCTACAGTCGAGTAGTCAGAGCTTGTATCATAATAATTTATAAAAATACTTACGAGTTTGCGCTGTTCTTCCGCCTGAAATAAGGAATGTTGCTGCTCAGTGGTGAGGACCTGGGACTCCAGAATGATCGGCCACAAGACCTGACACTCTGGCCACAAAGCAAAAAAAATGTTGAACAACGATGGCCAGAATTCCAAGAGGTCATCATATTGGTGGGCTAACGAGTACATGGCTCTCTGGTCCTCTAACCACTTCAGTTGCTCGCTTGACCATTCTGGTGCCGGCGGCTTGAGTGTTGCTGACTGCGAAATTTATACTAAGCCTGGACCGCTGGTAATAGAATCGCATACCTCAGTGTGAAACATTTGGCAGCCGTTCATTGAAACTCTCTCCTGCAGGTGTGTTTCGCTGACTGTAAACATTAGCCCTAGTCATTATATAGAAGAAATCGCACACCTCAGCAGATTTAAGTGCGTGTTTGCATGTACTGATAGTCTGAGATGAGACTGATATATGCTATTTTTGGACTCCACAGCGGAGTGCCAGATTGCCCTCAAAACATATATTGGCAAAAGTATGTCAAACAGGACAGAATGCACTCACTGGTGTGATACATATGTAGGATAGAGATATATACATGATGTACTAGCTGGTCTTTATAATGGCAAGGAAATATGCACTTCGGATGTTGAGGGATAACTTTGTGAATTTGTTTAATATGAGTCTTGCTACTAGTGTAGTAGCAATGATTAATTGGTGTCAATGTTGTGTAGTAGATCAAGGTGTCGCAACAAAAATATGTTCACTAGACATTCCCTCAGGTCAATATAACAGTCACACATTTACCAAATGATGCCTACGGTACTCATACATACGCTGCGCTATATTTTATCTCACAATCAGTCGTCTGTAGGTTACGGAGACATGTTATGTTATAAATCTTGTGGAAATTTCTCCAAAATATGTTCGCTAGACATTTTCTTACTTTAATATAGCACTCATACACTTAACAAATGATGCCTACAGTACTCATACATATGCTGCACTATATTTTATTTCACAATCGGTCATCTGTAGGTTACAGAGACATGTTATATTATAATTCTCGTGTAAATTACCCTACCACACGAACTCCCAGCTCACTGTGATCTTCGATTTGTTACATAACCTCCCACACTTACTTTGTAACCACACTATGACTCGCCCTCGATTGCACTGGACTCTTGAAGAGAAAATGGAGGCAGCAAGATGATCCTAAAAAAAATATTACGATCGGTGAGTTGTATACACAGCAATGCAGATTCTAATACTAATTATAAAGTTTAGGAATCGCGCTATTATCAGTTTGAAGGACAAAGCAAGGTATCGACTCTGAGCACAACAGGACTCTCAGAAAACTCCTACTAAAGGACGTGTTAAATTATGCGCGGGCAGGCGGTGAGTCTATCCGACCCAGAGCATTTTGTTACCTCAAACTAACTGTTACGACTAGGATAGGTCGAGCTCTCCTTAGGCAGAATGCCTAATCAGATAGCGGGCTCGCTATGGGAAAGACGGGAGTCTTCTCTCGAATGAGAGGTTCAGGGGTTCCACTAAAGGTAGCGTCGGCTTTCCTTTAGGTGTGGCTTAGACTGAGTGATTGGGATGATCACACAGAGGAAGTTCTGATGAAAACCTAGTAGAATCAAGTAGGGAATATACATGATTCTGTCTGCTCTATATACTGTCGTCTGTGTGCACAGACCAATACTTCGTATGGTAAGTAAGTATGAGTGTGTCTATACAAGGGCATCTTATCTGATGCCATGCGGGCGATTATCTATACATGAGGCTTACCATGCCTCTTCTATCCGTCCTCAAGGCGAAGCATGCTCTTGAGTCTAACTGCGCATGCTGCGGCATGCGGCTTCTCTTCTGACCATGAAGCAGAGCTTCTCCATGATCCGGGTCGAGGACCATCTAGGACCATCTAGATGTAGCCTAGGCTGGTCTAGGTCATCTAACGGCATCCAGGCCGTTCTAGGTGTCTCTACGAGTCTCCGTTGAGTCGGTAAGTCCTTCCAAGATGGTGTATAGGCAGGATAGGGGCTAGGGTCATGATGACCTCCGTAGGAGGGGTTCTCGGTTACATGTTATTGTAACACTAACTACTTATTTTACAAGTGGGACTCTAGCAAATGTAGATGCTACACTCAACCGCCTCACGAATGGCTCCTTGACTGAGCTTTTCGACAAGTTAGTCCACGATCTCAAAGGGAGCACAGACATTGAGTCTTGCATCCAGGCTATCATGACTTTGCTGGTAAATGTGGAGGAACTCCGACAACAGGTTCAGGAATGCCATTGCGCAACTTTGCAACACCTTGGTGTTGGGAAGGAGCTGCGTCGGGTCGAGCTTACTGCTGGAAGGGTAGCCAATGTCACCAAAGCGCTGGAGGATGTTCTCATGCACGCCATGGATGATATACATTCCCTCTTTTACCATCATGCGCGAGGTGAGCTGCTTTATCAGAAGACTGCTGATTTTGCTGTGTTGTAGAGTCTATTATCTGTCTCATTGTAGATTACACATTCCTCCTTCAGACATGCTAGCGCTTCACTTTCCCCCTTGACTTAGACATATTCCTTCAAGCTCGCGTGCCAGATAACCTTACCTATGACAAAGTTGGCTTGGATCTTCGCAAATTCTTCATATCAAGTAAATTTGTATTGTGTGGCCGCATCTTCGTACCCTTCCATGCTAAGGAAGGGAATGTGTAAGACGAACCTTAGCGAGGGCAACAGTCACAGACTGACACTCTACCAGTTTGTGAATTGGCATAATCCTCTGAGGTTGAATTCGATGCAGGTGACTACATTTTTGTCCGCATTATGCAGCTCTGACGTGCTGCTTTATCAGAAGACCACTGATTTGACGTATTCCGCGCCTCACACATTATCTACATTTAGCACATTGACTTAGACATATTCCGCGCCTCACGCGTTATCTACATTTAGCATGGAGTAATTGCCGTGAGAAGTCAACAGATCCTCATTGTATTGTACGGATCCTCACAACAAATATTGTATTCGAAATATGTGAATCAAGAGTCGCCCATCTTCCCTCCAAGGAAGCCATACTGCTTCTCCTAGGTCTATGGCATCCATGATATGCAAAATCCCATCATCCAAGGACCACGCGCGACTGTACGAAGATGTTTTCACACCAATCACATGGGGAGAAGTGCGCGGCCTGTGAGTCAACATCAGATACTGGAATTAGAGTGAGGAAAAAATGGCACCATGTATCAAAAACGCCAACACGGCGACCTCGGGTTATGAGGTAGAATGGTCCATTTGCGTCAGCATGCGGGACATCAAAGGGAAAGCCATTGTATTGCTGCTGACACCTTTCCTCCCCGTTGACAGTTATTGTGGTTGTTGGGAGGATGGGTAAAGATGGTACCGGGAGGGACACAGGAGAATGTATGGCAGGTGGAAGAGTCTGCACAACAAGGGGAGACTTAGTCCGCGCAGTGGGAACTGGAGTCTGCGAAGTGGGAGCTGGAGTCTGCGAGTTGAGAACCAGAGTCTGTACAATGGGAGAGGCCGTGAGATGAATCTGGGTAGTGGGGTGAGGAGCAGGGCACTGAGGAGTCACCATAGTGGAAGGTGACTGTAGCTTGGTACTGTCAACCACAACTCGAATGAGATTGTGAGCATCGTCCGGGGAGAGCATCAACGAGGATAAAAGCTGTATTACAGCATCTGCCAATAATGAGTGAGAATCAATGATCAATGACAAAACAATGTACCAAGGATAATTTGACCTTCACGGTCCAGACGGTTGTGGTTCACCATGAAAATCAGTAAGGACAAAGAAGAGATGAATGAACTCACGAGTCTCCAACTTAGATGACATTTTATGCACGAGCCGTTGGATGCATTGATGATATGGGTTGAAACATTGACCATTAGCAAGAAGGAATATAATTATTAGGTAAAGTGCTGTTTGATGGTGTGGGGTTATTATTACATAAGCTACTTTCACAACTGTATGCATACATGGTAGACGAATTTCCTGCAGCATCGTTTACCAAATCTAACAGCCGTTCACGAATGGCAAAGGTACTGCCACTGTCATCCAAGAATCTAGGTAAGTGGAAGATCAATCTCAGCATCATTTACTAATGATTTTACAGCTGATGAGTTTGTTGCTGGGTGGTACCTTGTGCGTTTCGCGAGCATGCCAAGCATCTCTGCTAGTGCTGCTTTGCCCTCTGCGGGGGCAACATCATCCCAGGTGATTCATTGCACCGAAGAACTCTCACAAACTTTACATGCCTTGCGGCCGAGCAAGAAGCGGAAGAAGAATCCCAAGCTGAATTCCTACTTGTGCACTTCCAAGCCGTCAGGGATTCAGAAACGTCAGCATACTCAGTATCAAGTTCGCGGGGATGGATCTATTAGCTACACGCGATCATATCTCGAGCCTCCTAAGAACACCCAGCCAACAACCCAGCCTAAGTCGACAACATCATCCCTTATGCCCGATCAATTCAACAATGCTGATGGGTCATGGGATGTCAATACCATGCCGTTAGACGATGAACCTGTAAGAAGATGTCGCACAGCAGGAGTAAGTTTTATATCCAGATCATGTGTTCTCATCGCTCAAAGTGTGTAGGACCATCCATTACTTATGTGGTTAAAGGATCACCCTCTGTTTCTTGAAAAGATATTGCGTCTCGAAGGCAAGGGCAACCTCAGGAATGCACCGTGTTCTAGGTGTGGGGATCTTTCCCCCAAGTATCGATGCGAAGACTGTTTTGGCGTCAATCTCCACTGTTCATCTTGTATCAAGGCTGCACACCAACTCCATCCACTCCATAGATTGCAGGTCAGTTGTCCTTTTGGATAATATGAGATGATCTGACCGAGCTCTGCAGAAATGGAATGGAAAGTACTTCGAACGTGTCACCCTGAAAGCCCTTGGGCTCCGAATACAATTGGGCCATGCACCTGGTCAGGCGTGCCCCAATCCCCGTCGCGCCTTCAACAATGATTTTTTTGTCATGGATTCCCATGGTATCCATGAGGTATCACTCGACTTCTGCGATTGTACAGATGCAGTCGCACACGTACAGCAACTTCTTCGCATTTCTTGGTTTCCTTCCACGACGGCCGACCCTAAAACAGCAGCAACATTTCATCTCCTGGAGGAATTTCATATATTGTCTTTTGAGTCGAAGGTCTCAGCTTACGAATTCTACAATGCTCTTGCACGGAGAACCGACAACACCGGTCTGGCCCCTGCTAAGGTTAGTAAGCATGTTGATCAGTGCAGTCCCAACGAAGCTAATGTGATCACTCAGACTCGATATGAGTCTTTCATGCGAATGATACGTGAATGGCGACATTTAACTATGCTTAAGCGTTCTGGCAGAGGGCACGACCCTAAAGGCGTGGATGCTACAGGAGAAGGAGAATGTGCCGTGTTGTGTCCTGCTTGTCTGCATCCTGGTAAAAATTTACCGGACAATTGGGAGAATGCTCCTCGGGCGAAACAGTAAGTCAGAGGCTCTATCATATCGGTGGATACCTAACATTTTGTTTAGTTGGATGTATGCATTGTTTGTTGCCATTGACGCCAACTTCTATCTCAAGCGGAAAGTTGTCTCCAACAATATCACAGACCCCAGTTTAAGTCGCGGCTGGACTTATTTTGTAGAGGAGGCAGGGTACAAGGAATTCCTCGCAGAGAAATTTGACATCGTTCAAGAGGTAAGTCGCTGGTCTGCTGTACTGTACTGGTCACCTGCTAATTGTGTTTAGAAATCTACTTGTTCAAGTCATAATGCAGTCAACATGGCAGACACGAAGACCAACCGGGGCCTGGCTGCTACTGGTCTGGGCACCATCAACTGCGCATGTCACAATATGAAATGGCCAAACGCAGTCGGAGACCTGCAAAAGGGTGAAAAGTAAGTATTAACGAATTTCGGGATATGCATTGACTGATGGCCAATAGATATATAAATATGGACTACTTATTCTTTTCGACCCTTTGCCATTCGTCCCTGCAAACTCTCAACATCTCGTATGATATTGCCTGCCAATGGCATAAAAAGCTATGGCAGCATATGAGCGCGTTCCCTACTTCAATGCAGTTCGATCACACTTCCAAGGTCATCTCTTTCTTTGTGCCAAAGTTTCACCTACCTGTGCATGTTGAGAAATGCCAGACTACGTTTTCATTCAACTTCAAACGAGGTGTTGGTCGCACAGATGGCGAAGCACCAGAACATGGGTGGGCCAACATCAACCCCGTTGCATCCAGCACGAAGGAGATGAGACCCGGTGCAAGGTGGGATACCTTAGATGATTTCTTTGGTGACTGGAATTGGAAAAAAGTTGTCAGTCTTGGTTCGTACGTCCCTCGTGTTGGGGGGTTGGTCTCATTTGTTCGCTTAGGTACTACTATGCAGCGCAAGCTTAAAGAGGCTGTGCCTCAATGCGCGTATCATCAAGCAGCCCTTAACGACCTTGAAGAAGGCCTCCAAGAGGAGTACAGGAGGTTCTAGAGCAATGGAGATTGCAGGTGGAGGCATGGGAGAATGATCAAAGTCAGCTTAATCCCTTCGAGTGAAATGCAGATGGTATGTGACCGTATCACCATTATGAAGTACTGACACATTGCTTTTCATTTCAGTAATTACACTAGCATCTGTTCGGCTAGCGCTGGCCAAAGAAGAAGAACAAAGCATACAGAGCGGGGCCCGTATCTCACTTCACGAGGATTGCTCCCCTAGTATATTGATTAGTTCGGGGCTGGAACTTGAGGAGCAACAGTACATCTTTTCGTATATTTTTGCTTGCATGGTGACTCACACTCTCTCCCAGATGGCGCTTGAGAGCCGACAAGGATGGTCGTGGTTTACATGTCACAGACAATCAAGAAGGTAAATTAGTTGAGCGTAGTAATGCATTACAGCGTCGGCTCAATTCCTGGGTAAAGATGCAAGAGCTCTATATGCCCAACATGGCGGCCATGCAGATCTCGGACAATGCAACCGCCACAAAAGCTTCCTCCATCTCTTCAACTGCTGAAGGCTTCAAGTTGTGGCTGCCCTTGCAGATTGGGAGGTCTTTACCTTGCGATGAATCCCTGCAGAGGGTAGAATGGAGACTTCGATACGCTCAAGGCCATGATGCACTCCACTCTTTGCGCTCCTGCCTTCGTGCACAGACAGCCATTCTCAAATATAAAGACCGAAACCTTCGAGGACAAGGGGCAAATACTAGAGCTCGCAACACGCTCCAGGCGATTGACACGAGGATCGAAGCCGCTACTAGGAAATATGAAAGTGCGCATAAGGCACTGGTGGTTCTAGGCAGTCTGTTGAATGAGTCCGGCTGGCAATCTTCGCTGCATCCCTTAAACCACCAAGACATACACTTGATGTCTGACATTCTCTGGGGAGAATCAGAAGGCAGACGAAAGCTCTCGTGGATCTGGAACATGTGGGGTGCTGGTGGAAGCGAAAAAGACGACAATGGAGCTTTAGAAGGTGAGTATTGTCCATAAATGAGTTCTCTTCCTAACAATGCTACATACAGACATGAGGATTGAATGGTGCAAGGCAAGAGCTCGCGCAATGCGATGGGAGGAGGAAGTAGCACTCCTTCAAGAGGAAATGTGTCGCATAGGAGCATTTCTGAGGTGGGAAGCGGGGCGCTGGGACGAAAGGCACAATGAGGTTGTACCGACTGACGCAGAGCATGAGGACGGGTGCATAGCTTATGCACATCGTCAGGCACACTTGCGCACGCAACTGGCAACCTCATTTGAGGCACATTGGGCACAGACACTGTCTCATCTGAACGCGCAGGATGGGTCCGAAGAATGTATTGTGGATATAGCCAGTAGCTAGTAGTAGCTCTACCTATATATATCATTGACATATGGTACTAAGGGCGGGATGCATCAAACAAACAGTGGGAACGTCGGGGGACACATCAAACAAACAGCAGGAGCATGCATCAGCTACGAGGAGTCATGCATCAGAGAACACCGAGGGATGCATCAGAACAATGGTGGGAGCTTGCAGGATGCATCAAACAAACAGCGGGAGCATGCATCAGCTACGAGGAGTCATGCATCAGAAAATATCACGGGATGCATCAAAACAACAGCAGGAGTGTGCATCAGCGCTCAGCTGCGAGGAGTCATGCATCAGAGAATGGCAAGGGATGCATCAGAACAATGGCAGGAGCTTGCATCAGTGTTATGCATCAAATAATGCAACTAAGTACTAGAGGGATGAGTGATGCATAAGTGGGACAGGTGGTGCATCAGCTCACTAGGGAGACGAGTGATGCATTAGGGAGGAGTAATGCATCAGCTATGCAAGTATTGCTACTATGTGGGGGCACTACAGCTGTAGGATGAATGCATCACAGATGCCCTACAATTAGAGCAAGTAATGCATAAATATGATACGAACCTGTGTAAATGTCCGTCTCAACATCTGACACGTCCTCAGTATCATCACCCAAAAGTAAAATGTCCCAACTAGTGCTGCTGCAGTCCAGTTCCAAACTGTGGTTTGAACCTGACCAATGGTTACACCTGAGACACAATAGGAAAAGTTCGGTCAGCAGATGTGGTGCATATCGGGAGAGAAACTTAGCATATATTGAACCATTTAGCTATTGTGCGGATAATGAACAGTGTCAAAATGAAAGCATAAATATGAATAAGGATCAAATTGTATCAGTCAAATTTATAGTGGGTAGGCCAAAGATAGGGAGAATGTGGTCCTGTTATAGGTGGACTTAATATCCAAAATTTGATTACAAATAAGAAAACATGTCCAATCCTGCAATTATTTACAAATATTTCCGATGATATTTCTGAGGAAAGATATGGGATCAAATCACACTCCAGACCTAGGGTTTGCATCGGTAATATGCCTGAAGACAAATTTATAGAATTACCATCATTCACTAATGTAGCAGATTCATTGACAAATTGTAAATATTTTCAAAGATATGTATGAATGGCCCCCTGAGCAGCCCTCTCTGATCAATTTCCAGCCACTTTCATATTGATAGACCAGATTTGATTTTGTGTATACCACTATACTATGCAACTAGTGACTGTATACAAGTTTGCGTGGCAATTAGTACTACCTCTGCATTGCAGGCTTGATTCACTTACTGAAACATCTACTGCCGCGAGCAGACAAGGACATCCACTTTCCAAGGGTCTCTGAGTAACAGAGCCTGAGAGAGCCAAAGATAACAGCTCGGTGGCTTGTGCTACACCACTAGATGTCATAGGAGCAGGCATGGCAGCAAGTTTCAAGAGCACTACAATTGTGTCAGGCAGAGCATTGGATAGGTGGCCATTTTTGGGTACTTTGCATGCCCAAATAATCTTAGCAAGCGGGACCCTTTTGTTTGTCCAGCATCAGGAAAACATGGGTGCACTTTTATCCCTTAATTTCCTTAACAAATTTACTAAGGTGGCTAATGATAATAAGGACTATTAAGGAGTGATTTTGAACTTAATTATATTTATTCTAAGGCATGTGGTGGCTGCAAGTCAGCCTAAGGTGAATCAAGGTGAATTAAGGAAACATCAGTCAATTAAGTAGACCATGTGAACTTTTTCAAAAAAAAATCAAAGTTGTAACCCTTGTCAAGGGTAGTCTATCCATAGTCTCATGACATTTTTTGGTTAAGATCTTAGTGAGTTGTAAGCAAAATACTAGAAAGTGGTGTGTTCAAGAAAGTTCAGGCACACACTCATATTTTATTCTAAGTCCAATGGATATGGTATATATATCAATTGCTGCCTATATATGTACAAGGTAATGTAGTCTACTGGTAAAGCTGCTTGTCAGTTTGAGAATTGATCATGTGATCTCAGCTGGCCCAGCTGGATGGTTGAGAGTTCAAACCTTGTCTGTGGTAGAAAATAAAGTGCACTTTTTGACATCCCTTTGACTGCCTTATCAGCTGTCTTAAATGTGCCACTGGCCTTATTTTAAGGAAAATAACCTACTGAATCTCCTTATTTTCAGTAATGAAAATTTCAAGTTTAAGTTGCGCATAAGACAAATAAGTCGCTTTAAGGATGATTTAAGTCAATTTAAGTGGACCTAGGTTTTCCTGATGAGCTCCACAACTAAACAAAAGTGGTGAAGGAGAACAAAATCAAATCTGATCATCAATATGAAAGTAGCTGTCACCCATGGTGAACTCTCAAACCCAAAGCAACCCATCACAGGAAACAACCAATTTGCACTGATTTGAGCCCATATGAGTTACATGACCATCATTGGATTCAAGAAGGTGGAAGAAGTTGAGGAAGTGGCCTTCGGTTTTTGGCCAGAGGTAACTAACACCCCTGATGCATGGCCGTTCACCCCACCTATTCTATCTGAAAAGCTACAAGGTCACCAAAGAGGCTAAAAGTTAACATAGAAGTAAGCATGGATGAATTTTCCATTACACGGTCTAGGGTCCAGGAATAGCATTAGGGAGTTAGGGATTATTGCAAAAATCTGATATGAGTAGGGTAGAATGTATAGTGATACAATCAGCAATAGGATGAATGCAAACAGACTATAACACGAAGCTATAACATAAAGCTATCATTACAAGTATCCACTGGCATCTTTCTCAGTTGATGTCTATCTGATCAGAGTGAGCGTTGACTTGCATCGCCTCTCCGTTCTCCATATTTTACGACTGAGTTTGCTTTCACATAGTATGTTTAGAGGCTATTAGCAATCAGTAGTGATTGTGGTATAAATAACAAGTAACACATTACCTAATTATTATCTACATCAGAATCAGTAGCCCCTTGGTTCTTGGACATATAAGTGCAAGCATAGTGGGCCAATAATAGGGCTTTGATTCAAAATAATGAAAAGCAACCAAGAACTGAACTAGATAAAGACTATAGAGTCTTAGGTGAATATAGAAGATGATTATGCATACAGGAAAAATGCAAATATAATCTAAGAAAATGTCAAACTATACTGACATAATACAGCCATCCTGTAAGGCTTAGAAAAGATGTTTAATATCTTCATGTTCAAAGATATCATGCAGGTGAAATCTAAGGAGGGAGGGTTAAACCTCAGCTTAAACTTCAACCAGGACTGTGATATAACACGTTAATTAACACTGTGGATGAAAGAAATATTTGCCAGAATGGACAACAATATTGAATACCACTAAGCAAAAAATGAAAGTTTTGTACATAATGGCTGGTGATGCTATAGGGCTCTTCTTCAATACAGCCAGCTCTCTGCTGTCTGTGATTTTGATAACCACCTTACTGGTCATCCTATTATAATTCCACCTAAATACCTATCTTCATCAGATGTTTATTAGTGAAAATATGCCATACCACATATCACTGATTTCTCCAAACATTTTCAGCATAATTTCATTCCAATTTCAATAAGCCCACACAGTCTGTAGTTGTTTCAATCTGATGTTAATATCTAGAACTATGTTTGTTCCTTGTTAGATATAATATAAGATGTATGCATATCAATTAAGTCTACCAAAAATTCATTCTCCAGACAAGACCCACCTTCATATGAATTCCACTTGCTGGGTAACTAGCTCTGAATCTTAGAGGAGCAGCAGACATGAACATATTAGATCACTTTAATGAATTAGCTTTGAGCTCCCACATTTAATGATATTAGAGCTAGTCTGGAAAATTGTTATTGGCTAATATTTAGCAAACTTGTGTTGGCTAAATGGGGGCAGAGCTTGAAATTGCCACCTGCTTGTTAGTGACTAGGAGGTATTGATAGTATATTTCCTCCTTATGGATTAAATTCCACCACTATATCATCAATACCTAGCTGCACTCATCATAAATCCTCGACCAAAGGTTCAAGACCAACTACTAAATGCTATTAGAGTACTCAATGACAATGACAGCCATATCTATGTTATACCTAGGGCTGTCTAGTGTCCTTATAGGCTGGGAAGGTTCAGTAACAGATGTGTGTATCTATAAGGATACCTACTCCCTCAACTTTCGTTCTTCCTGTAGGAAATATTTCTGTATAATTACCTTGCCAAATATGATTATGCAAACACCAGGTAAGTTCTTGTTAGTTATATGATTATTCACATCTACAGTACACATTTCTATGTCTTTTGTGTGTCTAATTGTGTTATCATACTTATAGTATCATTTCTTGTACTTTGCTTACTATTTACATGACTTCCTAAACTCCCTAGGATGAGTTATTACTTACCTTTTGATTGTGGCTTGTCTGTTTATATTTGTTTACTATACATCACCCATATTCTAGAGTCCAGTACTCCCTACCTCTTTGGTAACTTACTCTGGACTCTAGGTACTGTACAACTTCACAACATCATTCAATGGATTGGCAACTTACTTTGGACTCTAGTCTGATCTTTTCTGATCTCTCAGTAGTTTCTAGAAGCAGCCCACTTTACTCATATCTTAACTCAATCTTCTGACTGTTCTAGAGCTTCCTGAACCAGTACAAATTGAACTCTTTAAGCATCAAGCTGCCGCTGCAATTGGATGCTGTCTCTTATCTCCAACTTATACTAACACTCAGTTACAATAAGATTACTAATAGATTGAATCATACCTTTTGCATTCTTATATTCTCAGTGATACACTATTTATTAAATGTCCAAGTCACCTAATAGGCCACTATTACTGGATTAACATAAATTTTCTTCCTAAGCTCAAGAAGGCCACAGAATCCTCTTTTCCCAACTTCTTTATTGCTTGATACCAAGCCATCAAACCCTAGTATGATCTCCTCCAAGATGAATGTATACCAGTAGCAATTATATTTGAGTGAATCATACTAGGACAAGAAGTTGTGAATAATATCTAATAGGATGGAAAGCTGTGCCAGGTTTATGGAGTGGTTGAGTGTGATTTTGCAGAGGATGATGTGGGTTTTCTCGTAAATTCTTTGAAGGTTAGATGACCAATAGTTGCTGGAGTTACAATCCTGTCAACTGCAGGGATATCACTAATGGAGACTAGCTTAAAAATGGTACAAGAAGTACATTAGGAGAGCTCAAAGTTGAACATTCATGTTTATGCTTATTGCTGCTTATGCTTACATCCTCCAATTACACACCAAAGCTAATTATGTAATATTGAGCAAATTTTGATCACTGTGCAGCCACAGTGTGAGGCTGCTAGTACCATGACATGAGTTCATTTACATGATCAGTATCTTCATGCATATCTGTTGTCTATGGTCCTCCGCACCCTCATCAATTCAGAATTGACACCAGAAGATGCTACTCTCCTTAATTGTGATATTGCTTGTGTCCTTATGATTTAACAAACACACTATCTATGGGACGATTTCCTGTCACCAAAGCCCTCAGTGTTCACCTTGCTTGGGAGTTTGCCAAGAATCCATCTGACCACTCTCGATTTATCAACATACTTCGGGTATCACCAAAAGTCTTCTATGAGTTGCTTAATATGATTGAGGACCATGTGGTCTTCCAAAATAATTCTAACAATGCACAAGCTCCAGTTCAATTACAGCTCGCTGTCACACTCTATTGAATGGGTCACTACAGAAATAGTACATCATTGAAGAATATTACTCACTATGCAGGGATCTCTGAGGGCAGTGTTGAGAAATTCACAGAGCAATGCTTTATGGCTATTGAATTTCTGCATGATGCATTTGTGCACTTGCCCACTTGGGAGGAAAAGAAAGTGGAGAAATGTTAGATTAACAATCACCTTGGATTTCAGGGGACTTGGAGGGAGGGCTAGGTGATGTATGATGGGATAATTGTTGTTCTATATGCAAAACCTGGATTAAATGGAGATGCCTACTTCACTCAAAAGGCAAATTATGAGCTTAATCTACAGGTAATTTTCCTCTCTTATAGAGAAAAAATATTCACCCCATCAATCTCAGATAATAAACCTGCCATCAAATCTCCGCATTGTAGACTATTTATATGGCCTCACTAGATCTGCTCATGATGCTTATGCATTTGAGCATACAGCTGCCATCAGACATGCTGACTGGATTTTTGCTGGTGATGAGTTTGCATGGGTAGGCTCAGCTTATTCTGTCAGTGCTCATACAATTCCAGTGCACAAGCGACCTGCATCACTTCTCCCAGAGAACATCCTATTTGATAGTGCTGTTGCTCATCTTAGGGTGCGATTAGAGCACTGCATGAGTGCTTTGAAGGGGCACTGGCAATGCTTGAGGGGACATCATATCAACATCGAGCAGCATGTCAATGAATAACTATTGCAATTATTCTTCATAATCTGGTGATAAATGTTGAAGGAGCAACCAAGAGAGAAGATTTTTTCTGCTGTGCACACTCAAGCAGAGGAAGAAGAAGACAGAGGACCCACTGATCTTCCTATGGATAATGATAAGTAAGGTAGTAAAGCAAAGCGGCAGCATTTGTTACGAACTCAGATAGAGTCTTCCATAACAGTAGCTCCAATAAAGAAGATCAAGAGTTACAGTATCAGGTAACGACGACCAGAGGTAGAACTCTGGTGAAGTAATTGAGTAAAGGCTAATCTCTTCCCAAAGAGCTAGATCAGAGGCACCCTCAGGTCCTAGTCAGGTATCAGGGAGAACTGAGTAGATTCAAGTTAAGGAAAAGTACAGCATCAGGAAAAAGGGATTTTGCCATTTTTGGCTTTATATTCAAAAGAGCCACAATGGGCTATATTTGAATATATGTATGCTATAGTTGCAACTTGAATGATATTATAGTCAGACTCTTTAGGAAAAAGGGTATTTGCTCATTTAATGTATCTAAATCTTGACAACAATTGACCTTATTAAAAGTAATGATAATATAATTTGAACTTTGGAAAAGTTCCCACAGTCAAGGTGCTTTCTTGAACTGTCCACTTTTGAGTATTTTGCTTATAACTCACTAGGATCTTAACCTATTGATGTCATAAGACTATGGATAGACTTTCCTTGACAAGGGCTATAACTTTGATTTTCATCGGAAAATGTTCCCACGGTCAAGTAAGCAAAATGCGAAAATTCACCAAGTCAAAATTCATTAAGTCTTGTGATGTGGCTTTGTTTGGCACAGCTTATATAAGCAAAAGTGTGGTCAACCACAAGTCTTTTCCTATCTTTTCCTTCCTTTCCCTTCTCATTCTCCTTTTAGTCAATAATTTTCGCATTTTTGAGTATTTGGTAAGTCTTTTCTTCTTCTTTTCCTTCCCTCTCTGACCCTCTCCTTCTAGCTCCTTCTTCCTTCCCTCCTCCTCCTCCTCCTCCTACTCAATCATTTTTGACCATTTGGTAAGTCTTTCTCTCTTCTTCCTCTTCCCTCTCTGACACCCCTTCTTCTAGCTCCTCATTTTCGCACTTTTGAGTATTTGGTGAGTCTCCTCCTCCTCTTCTTCTTCTTCCCTCTCTGACACCCCTTCTAGCTCCTCCTCCTCCTTCCCTCCCTCCTCCTCCTCCTCCCACCACTCAAGGATTTTCGCACTTTTGAGTATTTGGTAAGTCTCCTACTATAGGCTCATCCTCTCCAATTTTCGCATTTTTGGCTATTTAGTAAGTCCCTTTTTATTTTCCTATCTTTCCTCTCTGACTCCCTCTTATACTAGTAGCTTTCTGCCCTTCTCCTCCTCTCTTAATTTTCGCATTTTGCCTCTTTTGTAGTTAGTAGTTTACATCTGTTGTAGTAGTTACTTGAAATATTACTTGAATTTTCACTTTTTGGTGTTTTGACTAGAATATAAATGCAAATATAGTGCACTAGAGGGAAAAAATTAAGGTGCCTCCAAATTTTGGCAGTTGAATATATGTGCTACTGGCTACACAAGTTGACTATATGTGACTATATGTCCTCTCTATAGAGGGGGGGATTGCTTTAGATCCTATGAGGTCTATAGATGCTATATATTCATATATAGTGCTATATGAGCTAATATAGCAATAACCCTTTTTCCTGATGAGGTAGTAGCTAGGGTTTATATACGTAAAGAGAAGTGCACAGACCAGTCCATGAGGCATTGTAATAGTACAGAAAGAGGAAGTCAGAGATAAGGAAAATCCTCATGGTCGACATGAGGTGTGCTAGAAGTGAAACGGGGATCAAGAAGTATAGTACATGTGTGGTCCTGCAGGTGATGATGGGAAAATGATGGGGTTACTGTAATATCGCTTAGGAGCGGGCTTCTTTGAGGGGAGGTGCATGATGAGGTGTGCAGCAGATAGCCAAACCTTGTCTTTAGGTTTCCAGGGTACAAACTTCTTTCCAAATGTCCGATTGGCCATGCGCTGCATTGCGAGATTGTGACAAGATAGGGCTTCTTCTCAGATCTTCTGGAGGTGCTTGATTCGGTCTTCTGCTGCAGGAATGGAAAATTCAGGGAAGGCGTAGGGGATTCCTCAAGGTTCATATCCCATCATGAGGAAAAAAGGAGAGGTGTTGCGAGAATCGTGTTTTTGGTGATTATGGATGAATTCAGCCATGGGGTGATGCTTGACCCATTCAGAAGGTGTGGATTGACAGTAGATTTGGAGGTAGGTTTTGAGTTCTTGGTTTAGGCATTTGGTTTGCCTGTCAGTCTGGGGGTGGTAAGTGGTGGAGAGTACAACTTCATAGTCAAGGAGTCTGCTGAGTTCTTTCATGAGTTTTGAGGCAAACTGTGGTTCTCTATCAGAGATGATTTTGTCGTAGAGCCCGAATCTAAGGAAAACTTTCTTGAAAAAGAGTTGGGCGACTCCTTCGGCAGTGATGGTTTTCTTGCAGGGACAGAGAATTACCCCCTTCATAAGGCTATGGTCTGCCACAACCATAACAAAATCATATCCTCTGGATTCAGGGAGGTCAGTGATTAAGTCTACGGAAACCTGTGAGAAGGGGCAAAGTGCAGTAGAGGGAATAGGGTTCAGGGGGAGAGGAGGGGTGCATGTTGGATGTCATTTGCTGACAAAGGGTGCCACCCTCAACATATTTTCGGATAAAGGTACCTATGCCTGGCCACCAGTAATCTCGCTTGATGAGTTCTTCAGTTTTAAAGCGTCCAGGATGACCGGCAGTAGGGTGATCATGGTGAAGGGGGGACATAGGTGCAGTTTTTGTAGAACAATCTTTCATCATCAATCTTCCAGTCAGAAAGTGCAGATTTCATGGGGGGTGCATTCAGCCCATCAAGGGCTTGCTGGGTGGCGAGGATAATGGGGTCGGAAAGAGTTAAGGATGTGTCCTTCAAGGATTGGGCAAGATCGGTGTCAAGGATTCGAATGAATAGGGAGTTGGGGAGTAGTGTGACATCGGTGTTGTCAGAGGCTTCAGCGGAATGGTCAGGGCAGCAGGAGAGTGCATCGGGGGCAGCAAGCTTGCTTTCTGTGATATGGTGGAGTTCTAGGTCGAATTCATTCAGGGTGAGTTGCCAACATGCTTGGCGGCAGGTGAGGTTCTGAGCGGAGTGGAAGTAGAGGAGGTTCTTGTGATTGGTAAATACTATCACAGGGTGAGGGTTCCCCTCAAGGTAGTGCCTCCATGCTTTCAGGGCGCAGATAATGGCTAAGAGTTCCTGGTTGTACACCTGGTAGTTTCGTTCTGCAGGGTTAAAGGATTGGGAGAGGTATCTGCATGGATAGTATGCACCATTCTTGTTGGTTTGAAGGAGAACTGCTTCTGTGGCTACAAGAGAGGCATCAGTTGCAAGGGCAAATTGTCGAGGTCCAGTCAAACTTGGTGTCTTTCTTAGTTAGGTCAATTAGGGGTCAAGCGAGGTCAGAATAGTGGGGATGAAGTGTTGGTAAAAATTGCAGAATCCGAGGAACGATTGGACTTCTTTAACAGAAGTGGGGGTTTGCCAGTCTTTAATTCCAGAGAGCTTGGCGGGGTCCATGGCTACTTGGCCAGGGTGGATGATCATCCCAAGGTAGTCAACTTCTTGGACATCAAAGAGGCACTTTTCGGGTTTCAGAAAAAGGGTTTCTCTGCGGATAATTTTGAGCACTCTGTGGGTTCTTTCCCAGTGCTCTTCTAGGGATTTCAAAAAATAAGGATATCGTCCATATAAACAATCATCCATTCTTCATTGATTTCTTTCTGGAAGGTCTGGTTCATATATGCTTGAAACATGGCTGGCGAATTGCACAGCCCAAAGAACATGACTTTTGGTTCAAAGAGTCCGAACAAGGTGGTAAACACCGCTTTCCAGCGGTCATCAGGGTGGATTAGGATATTGTTATATCCAGAGTGGACATCCATCTTGGTGAAGTATCTTGCATTGCAGAGCTTTGCAATCAAGGGTGGAATCAAGAGGAGGGGGTAGGTGTTCTTTATTGTCCATTCATTAATGTAACAATAATCTTGGCAGGGTCTGAGAGAACCGTCTTTCTTTCCTACGAAAAAGAAGCCACTTGCTTGGGGCGACTTAGAGGGTTGAATAAAGTCCTTAGTGATATGTTCATCGAGGAAGGCTTTCACAGTGTCGGTTTCTTTTCAGAGATAGGGGGTAGGTTTTTGCGGATTTTGGAATAAAACCGGGTTTGGTCTCAATTCTATGGTCAACACCTGGTCAGGACAGGGGAAGTTTATTTAAGCCGTCATTGACAAAAATATCAGCAAAATCATGGAGGTAGGAGGGGACAAGCTCTTCAAAGGTTTTCTTCTTCTTTTCTTGAGCATCCTTCAGAGTGAATTCTTGGGCTTTGTTGCTAGTCTTCAGATGTTCATCTTCTTCGGCTTTTCTCAGGATCCATTGATTCCTAAGTGGTTACCTCTGAACTGTCTTGGGCATATTGGATTAGTACTTCATTGTCATTGAGAAGGTACATCGTGGGTTCATCGACCTTTTTGGCATAGAAGAGGTCTTTTTCGAATGGTTCTGTGGGGATATCATCTCATACGTCCCAGTTGGTGTCATACTGAGGGGGATAGTTCTGAGTTCTTCGAGAGCATCATGAAAAACTTCTTCTTCTCTTAGTTTGATTTGTTCTATGGTTCTTTTGCCATTTACAGGCAGGGGGTTGCGAGATGGGTAGTCTCCTTCTTTCTCGAGTTCTTCGGACACAGAGGGCTTCATGGAAGTCATGTGTACTCCTTGCTTCTTGTGGAAGATATTTTTGAGACAGATGGATCAAGGGGTGGCGGGTAATCGAAGGGTGTCATTGGTCCAGTCGATGCCAAGGTTTATGGCATTCAGCCAGGGTTTCCCGAGGAGGATCATGTCTTTGTCACTCATGTTGAGGACATTGAATTTCCCCATCATAACTCGATCATCGATCTTGATTGTGAGATGGCAGAAGTGCATGACAGTGTGCTTGGAGAGTTCTTCATCTGCGGTGCAGATCTTGATTGGTTTTGAGAGTTCATGGGGTTCGGATCTTGTGTTTTCTTACAAACATCCAATGGATGAATGTGGCTACTGCACCAGTGTCAATGACAGCAGTTGTTTCCAGTGATTTGTTTCGATGTTCAGAGGATAAGACAGTGACCGGCACCCTAAATTCTCTGATCTTTCCTACATTCTTGACGGTACGTACATTGAGATAGGGCAGTTATAATGCTGTGGCAGGCTCCCATTCTAAAAATCCATTCTCTAGGTTTCTAGGTCTTTGTCATCCAATTCTTTAACCTTGCTAGAGGTCCGTTCATCTTCAGGGTTTGTACACCTTACCGGTTGCTTTCCTTTATCATTCTTTTGGGCATCTCTGGTGGTGCGTGGGTGGAAGGCAGTGTCATTGGCACCATGGCCACTCTTGTGACACTTGAAGCACAATCCTTTCTTCATGTGCTCGGTTCTGGCTTCATCGGTCATGTGGTCTACGTCCATAGTGTTAGGATCATGGGAATGGTTAGGGGTGTAGTGCAGGGTCTGTTTCCGGCTATTCTGGGAGTTCTGGTGATGAGATTGGTGGGACATGAGGAGTTGGTAGGCAGATTCCATGTTAACCACCTTTCTGATGAGTCCATCAAAGGTGTCAGGGATGTCTCCTGAATCACAGAGCTTGCAGACCACTCCTGGTTTCAGGCCGCAGAGGAAGTAGTCTTTCTTGGCAGCATAGTTTGTGATTCCAGCTCTGCCGCAGAGCTGTTTGAACGTGTTGATGTACTCGTTGACATCTGTGCCTTGCTTAAGGCTATGCAGTTTGTACAATGCAGTACCTGCAGAGTCGATGAGGTCAAAGGAGGCAGAGAAGTCATCTAGGAATTTTTCCCAGGTTCCATAGCCGAATGGCTGCTTCGTTTCAAGGTCTATTTCCATGGCATGGTTGATGAAATCTTCCATCCAGGTTGTGGCAGCGCCTTCCTTGAAGAAGGAGAGGGCGAAGCAGATCTTTCAGTGTTGCGTATGTAGATCTGTTCATTAGTGGTATTCAGAGTTAAAAAAGATAAAGAAAAGACAACACTTGGAAAGTTGGACAACATTATTGAAACTCCGAATTATAACTCCGTTTTGCTTACACATCACTGTCATACTACGCTGATAAGATCACCGTGACTATGCCTTGCATATCGCTGTTAAGAACGTGCTCAAGGGTCGGATCCGAAGGGCTTGGCTTCAGCTCGTGCGCTGCGCCCCTTACCCGAGTACGTGCCCCTAACTTCCGAGGGTTGTCGAACGATGTCCGAAGGTTACCGGACGATGTCCGGAGGGCGTCGGGCGATGTCCGGAGTCCGATGTCCGATGCGCGGGAATTCCGGCGGACGTTCGGAAACAAGAGATAAGACTAATCCGGACGAAGTCCGAACTAGAAAGGAAACAGCGGAGGACTACCAGAGGTAGAGGCGGAGGTGACAAGTCTATAGGAGTCGATCCTAAGACGAGCGGAGGTCGACGAGAGAGAAACTCAAGTCGGACGGAGGAGGGAATGAGCAGAGTTTAAGATGATATTCGAACTAAGGATGTACATAGATTCTACAGGGTTTATATACTACTGAGGACTTATCGGAGAACAGAGATGCGCAGTCCGAAGCTATACAAAGCTGTGGACGGAGCGTATAGAAAAGTCAAACACTAGTCTATCGGAAAATAGTAAATGAACCCGGAGATTAGAACAGATGAAAATAAAGGCGGAAATGAAATGAGGTACGGAAAATGATATAGTCTAACTGGAGTAGGAATGTACAAAGGGATAAGGCACGGAAGTTAGACGCGGGTCGGATCCGGACATAGATAGATGTCGGCCGGATCCGGACTTCCGGAAATGATGTGTGTGATAGGTCCGGGTCCGGAACGCGGGATATGACAATCGCTTCTAAAACAACAACTACGAGCCCTCAAAATACACACGATGACCTTATATTAGCTCGCTACATCGAGCTTGTGCAACATGCACTTGATGAGCTCCTTGAAGAACCAGATTCCGAAGATGACAGTTACAGCATCTCCTCAAATGACAGCGGTGGATCCCTCAGCATGTCAGTTTGTTCAATGTCGTCGGATACATCTTTGAACTCCCTGATGTCGGATATCACAATCACAAGTGCCTACTCAATCACATCCTCCCAGCTCTCATCAGATGGGCCACAGATGGCCGGTCGAGCCTTTACGGAGTTTATAGATGCTGTTCATGCTTTGGCTGATGAAGTAGAGACCAGCTGTGTTCTTAATGCGAGACCCAAACTTAGCCGCGCCCCACAACTGCACCTGCTGCCAGAATGGGGTATGCATGCCCCTGATAAATTTTGCTGAAAGCTTCGTGTGTCCCCTGCTGTTTTCGACAAACTCATTGAACATATCCAGCCACACGCGATTTTCTACAACAATTCGAACAACCCACAGCTTCCTATTCCTATTCAACTCGCGATTTTTCTCAATGGCATAGGCCACTATGGAAATGCTGCCACGACGCAGGATTTGGCTGAATGAGCAGGAGTGTCCGTCGGAACCGTGTACAACTGTTTCAAATGAGTGATGATTGCAATTTTGAAGCACCATGACGATGTGATCCATTTTGATCCGCTTGACCGAGAAGATCAGAAGGAACAGAAGAGGGCACAACAGTGGGTTGAGGGGAGGACATGCCGGGAATGGTGCGGTGGCTTCCTCTGTGTTGATGGCACTCCTTTCAACTTATTTCAGAAGCCTGGGTGGCATGGGGAAGGGTTTTTCGATAAAAATTTGAATTACTCTCTTACTGCTCAGGTACGTTAATTTTTCTTCATTTCATCAGACGAGCTTACACCTTCTAAAGGTCGTTATTCTCCTGCACAATCTCTGTATTGTTGACTATGTGATTGGCGTACCTGGTAGCCTTCACGACTCAAACATTTTTGGACGAACGAGGGTCGCACGAAACCCAGATGATTTTTCGGTGCAAACCAGTGGCTGTGGGCTGACTCTGCGTACACTTCGCAAGTATGGTGTGTCACACCATTCAAATGACCCCCTGGGGGGCATTGACGAGGGACCAGAAAATGTTCAACTATCACCTTTCTAAAGTAAGTAGCCCCTCTTGTGGATGAATGGCTTTGGAATATCGTTCTCCTCAATCACTTACATATTTGTAGGTCCACATTCAGTCTGAACACTTTTTCAGTTCTATCAAGGGCCGATTTCAGAGCCTACGGGAGCTTCGGTTTCCAATCCAAGGCAAGAAAGAACTGGATTACTCCAACATGTGGATCCGCTGTTGTCTGATTTTGCACAACTTGATTATTGAGATCGAGGAGACTCTCGGCATTGCAAGTACCAGTAATGATTTTTATGAGGAGCTGACTGGGCAGAGGATGGATCTGAATGTGGACGAGGACGAGGACGAGGCGGGGCAGGGCGATGAGACTTATATTGGAACAGCGGTGTCATGCATGATATGGATATCATACATGGACATATTCATATATATATATAAAAGCCTACAGCAATCGAGCCTATTAGCTTTGTCCATGGGAGGCTTGCTTAGAGGCGATATATAGGAAGTTGAAGAAAAGAAGCAGAAAGACTTGAGTAATTTGTATTAGGATCTGGTTTAATTTTGTTTGCTGAATGTCTGAAGACTGTGTTTCTTACATAATCTTTTTCATTGGTCTATGATTGCAATTGTTTATTCATGTTTCATATTTATGAGTTATTTACATTCATCATGCTAGTTTTCTCTTCTAGGGAAAAACTTACATAATGAGTTTTCATGTGATTATTCAGAAAATTGGCAAGATCAAGCTTAGTCAAATCTGATAACTCATGAACTCTCTTTCTCTGCTCAATTTGTCGTCTAGCACCACTATTTGCATATTGGTGATCAGATCGATCGGACTGAGTCAGTTCTATTTTTATTTTAATAGTATACATGTAATATTTAATTACAAATAAGTGGAGCAGGATATTCCAGATATTCATTTGGCACCTAGGTATCTTTCCCACGCCAAATGTATAAAAGGAGGGCCTCTTCTCCACTGAATAAGAGGAGATTTTCCACTTTATCTGTCTCTCACAGAGGAGAATTCCCACTTCACCTGTCTGTCACAGGAAGTGCAAGGGACCAGTATTTCCCTCAGTTAGTCTACACTAAGATTAGGTAATCTTAGTCTTGTATTTACTCACTATTGTTAGACTCCAGCTAGTCTATCACTTGTATTTAGTTATCTAGTCCTTAGGTGGTCTAGATCTGTTGTATTCTTGTTGTGATTACATCAGCAAGGATTTGTCTGGGAAAAGCTTAGTCAGCATTCCCATCTTTTGTTTGCAAGACCTTTCAGCCACAGCCTGAGGTCCAGCTTAGTCATAGGTTCTCACATCCTTCCAGCTTGAAGTATCTTTGTGTTCAGCCTACTCATTTAGGATAGTTTCTTATATCACTGTCCATTACCTTCTTCAATATATTTCAGTGACTCTCATAGGATTTTACCTATACTAGTCATTGTCTATCTTATTTCAGCAGTCCATCGCTTCAACCAAACGACTGACTGTATAGTCTTGCCTCCAACGAACAGCACGTTATCAACTGAGAAGTAGAAAATCCGTTGACCGTGTACTTGAGGAGTTGGCAGCTTTTGTCTTATCAAAGTGTAGTTGTGGTGTCACTGCATTTTACACGAAAACATATAAGACCCTCAAGTAACAAGACAGCGGGACAAGAATTTTGGAATGCTTTAATGGCACATTTACTTCTCATGCTCCAGTAGATGTAGTGGCAAAATTTGTGTATTAAAACACTGGCAGTACTCAAACAACATCTAATTATCAACAAAAACGCAACAAAGATAATGTGTGAAGTAACAAACTGAGAGGACATGCAACAAGCAATGCACAAAGATGACAACACGATACTCAACCTTGGTCTGGCAAGCCCCGCTCCATTGTAATACACCGAATCCTTGCCTCCTCCTCTTCTCAACATGCACAGGTGAGCTCAAGCTCAAGCCTTGCATGCTCCAGTTGGTGACCCATGAGCTCATGTCTGTGTAAGTGGTCTTGCTCAGCAAGACACATAGCATGTTCTCGTTCATTGTGAGCATTGCGCACTTTGAGTTCCCTAGCCCACATGTCACTCTCAATGAGATTGGAGTGATGGGTGGGCGAAGACGCAGCAAGGAAGTGTATGAGCCTGTAGAGGCAGATCTATGAAAAAGACTGGGGGTCGATGATGAAGAGCTGGAGAAAACTGGTGCTTGTTGCATGTGGAGGAACCGATCTGACTGTTCCATCACAATATTGTCATCTACTTGTCCTGCAGCATTTGCATCGGTGGTGTCAATGGGATTGATATCTTCTTGACAGGTGTCGACATTTGTATCAACATCACCCGTATCAATAATCTCCCCATCTTCGATATCAGCATCCTCTGGTGGTTCATTTTCATCGGCAGGGAGTTGTGCATCCTCACGGTCAGGCACACGGAAGTGTTGTAGCGCAGCAGATTCATGGTTTTGCCCAGGGTCAGCAGTTGAGAATACAGTGTTGTAGGCAGGATTTGTCCTCCACCAACCATGAAGGTCTGGCCACCATGGGAACTTGTTCAGTTGCGAATCTGCAAGAGATAAATAAACAAAAGTACAATTGAGAGACATGCACGAGAAAAACCCACCGATGAGTGTCTTGGTCTGCGGGTTATTCTGTAGCTCATCATATGTCAATACGGTGCCTGTCTGCTTGAGGAACTTGTTGAATTCATTGTATTTTCATTTGAGCCTGAAGCATCTGATCAGTAATGAAACAGTATAAATTTGTAATTCACAACAGACACAAGAGGATTTCGGAGGTACTCACATTCCGAATCGAGTCTGGACAAGCTTAATCAAAGTGCCAGGCTTTGTCCGGAAGAGGCGCCGTACTTCAGGATCCTCGTCATTTGAAAATATAGCATTTGCAAGCTGCAAGTAGTATGTTTCCTTTGGAGTACCGCTCTGCTTCTTCTTCCTCCCCTGGTCTTTGGTGTCCTTCACAGAATCGGAGAAGAGTTTTATGCATTCATCATCATTAGATTTGCACCAGGCGATTAGCCGAGAGGTGCGAGCACTGTAAGCCCCCTCCCAATAGATAGCCAGCTTCTTTATGGTGTTGGGAGCAGGACTGATCTCAGGTTGTGGCCCATCATCTTCATTTGCTGGTACAACCGTACTTGCAGGAGCTTTCCCCTTTGCTCGTCTGGATTGTGTTTGACTGTGATTTCCTTCAGCTCGACCTCTAGCAGCATGTGCCATCTTCTAAATGGTTCCCTGAGAACAAAGAAAGTGACAAATAAAGGGTGATTGGGGATCAGATAATACCAGGAAGGTCGACAGCGACAACAGCATTGATGGCTGGTTGATGGGCAGGACGGCGGTCAGAGGCAGGGCGGAGTTTGAAATGTATACCATGCTGCTGGTGTTTGGCTCTCATTTCTCAGCACAGGTGCAAACTTTGAATACTGCTATTGATGTCTAGATAAAGATGGACAAGTCATATAAATCTAGAGGAGGTGTCCCTTTCTTCATTGAAGTCAGGGGGAGTGCTGATTTTCTTTTCTACTGGTTTAGGCATATCATTGTCGGAGTCTTCTTCATCAAATGGTTCTTCTTTAGGGTCTGGTGGGGGAGCTTTGTATCTCGCTCTATATCTGAGTTTGGTTTCTGGTGCGTTAGGAATTTCTCCATCTTCGTCTGCTACAGCTGGTGTAGGGTCGGGGTCAGGTAGAACTGTGAAGGGTCCAATAGATGATACAGTGGTTCTGGCTTGGACTGATGATGGCCCAGGTAGCTTCAAGAATATGGGAAGGGGTTCGGTGGTGTCTGAGGTCTGTTTAATCTGGCTGTCAAAGTCAGAGATCTGGGGTAGGGGTTCAATCCAGTGGCTTCACTGAATGTGTGCTGTTGCTTCTGTGAGGCAGGCATCTTGGTCAAGTATAAGCTCCGCTAGATAGCGGGGGTTCAAAGTATAACTTGAATCTTTTGTTACAAACTCAGATAGAGTCTTCCGTAACAGCTCCAATAAAAGAGATCAAGAGTTACGGTATCAGGTAACAACGACCAGAGGTAGAACTCTGGCGAAGTGATCGAGTAAAGGCTAGTCTCTTCCCAAAGAGCTAGATCAGAGGCACCCTCAGGTCCTAGTCAGGTATCAGGGAGAACTGAGTAGATTCAAGTTAAGGAAAAGTACAGGTAGTAGCTAGGGTGTATATACGTAAAGAGAAGTGCACAGACCAGTCCATGAGGCATTGTAATAGTACAGAAAGAGGAAGTCAGAGATAAGGAAAATCCTCATGGTCGACATGAGGTATGCTAGAAGTGAAACGGGGATCAAGAAGTATAGTACATGTGTGGTCCTGCAGGTGATGATGGGAAAATGATGGGGTTACTGTAACAGCATTTAGTTGAAGAACTACAGTATACTTGCTCATAACACATAACACCAGGACTCCTCCAAGGCTATGTGTTATCAGCACTTATGCATAATGGGATTGTGTGACATAATGTGACACATTGTGACATGTTGTGACCTCTGTCAAGTTGCAACTCATTTGATGACTTCTAGCATCACAAACTTAATGTTATGGACCGAAGTATGAATTTAATGTTGTCTGTGTTGCCCCATGAATCTCCTCTCTGCGTACACAAGCCCTAAATGCCCGCAACTGCTTTGATAGATAAAATGACTGGCCAAAAGACCAAAGCCTCTGTGATTTTTGAAGTGCATGACAATCTCAGCTTGCAACTGATTGGGATGGATATCAATGTATGCAAAGACAGTGAGCCAGTCATTTAAGATGAGATTTTTTCAAATGTTGGTTTTGTCGGGTTTAGCTGAGGTGGCAGGTGCATCTTTAGTCTTTGTGACCTGTTTTGAGCATTGTTTGTATGGTGCTGGCTTCTCCCACGACTTGTGGGTCTGGCTGTGTGGCATGTTTAAGGAGACAGAAGACAGGTTTGTGACACCTGCATACCCTTTAGGTAGTCTAAACTACTGATTAGTAGGTACCAACATTGACCAATGCTGACCCAAATGCAACCCAGCCCTCCAAGAAGGCTTCTAATAATGCATAAAGCTCTTTGAAGACTTATGCATTATGTGTTATGCATCATGCATGCATATTACCTGTGTTCCACAGTGGGACCCACCCAAAGTCCATGCATTACAAGAATAATGCATTATGAGACTATGCATTATGAGCAAGTGTACTATACTGGCATTTTGACAGATGTAACTAAATATCCATCAATCTGTATTAATCTGCATTAAAAGTATTTATAAAAGTTAGCAGGAAAACATGAAGTAGTGATAAGATGAAGGAGTGATCATGACCAGGGAGTGTAAGAATTAACGAGTGTAGGAAAATTAAAAGGGTATAGGGCCAGAACACAGACTGCTCAACTGTTCAGATACCAACAGTAAACTCTTGGAGAAGGAGATCACGGCTCTTAAGCATCATCTCTGTATCGGCACGAGCATTGATAGCATCCATGCTTTTCCTACCAGAAGTATCAGTTGAGAACAGGTTCAAACATTAGATAAACTTATGTTTGCAACTCAAGTAACACTTCCTCCATGCCTTGCTTCTTCGGAACCTTGGTAATGCGCTGCTTTGCCCTCTCAAGAATATCCTGAGACATCAATGAGGGTTTTGGAGGATGTCTCACTGGTATAACTTGAGACAGCAGTGAAGCATTCTCCTTCTCGCCATCATCATATCCTAGATCATCATGAAACATATCAAGAGCAAAGGGGTCTTGTGAGGACTCAAAGGATGGAGACAGCTCATGATAGGGAACTGCTGCTGTCAGAATATCATGCAGTAACTGCATCTGCATGTGCTGAGATGGCGTGAACGGGGGAACATCATCACCCTCATTATTGCTTGGAGGCTGAAAGTGAAGAGTTTTTTTTGCCATATGGCCCAACACCTGTAGTCACTGCAATTGGAGTGATGTTTGGATGAGATGAAAGAATTCAGTGTAGAACAGGAAAGAATGGGAATTTGGCAACAATTTCATCTATTCAAACAATCAAATCAAGCATACAAAAATATACAGGAAATCATACCCCAGATGCTCTATATCTTGATGGTGGTTGTTGAAAGGTCCACCCACAGTGACATAAGAGTTGAAGAACTCATTTTCAGAGGGGTTATCTTCCACATCAGTACCACGAATCCTCTCACCAGTGGTTCTGAGATGTTTGCCATGTTGCCGATATTTCCGTGTTAAGCTATGTGCAGTGTGAGTCCCTCATATGATGCAATCTAAAATGAAGTAACATACTGGTTATACTTCCATTTGACAGTTTTGCCTGTTGCTGTCAGATTGAGCTTGTAGCTCTCAGGTAAGACAACAGCTCTGATCCATTGAAATACTGTTATCTTGCTGTCCCCAGACATATTCTGCTTCAATGTTAAGAACATAGTATATGCAAGTATTTAAAACTAAATATCACCTCCTTCTTTTCCTGCTTGCCAAGCAACACCAGCCTGTTATTGTCCTTTTTAACCTCTGACAGTAGGCTCCATGTCATGTCTTTAGACCAATGAACATCCGGAATAGCAGGGGCAGCATCCTTCTTTGGCATGGTGCTGACACTGGAAGATATATCTTAGTGGCTGGCAAAGTACTACAGTGCGACTGTCAAATGCGACTGACTGTCAAACAGACATGTTTTGACTTGTTTGCTCGACAGTAAAAATCAGTAAGAATGGGGGTGTAAGCGTAAGCAACGATAAGCATAAATGTGAGCATTAGCCATGGGTCTCGCTGCATTTTTCTTTGTAATGTTTTTTTGACAGAAACAGCAGACAGAGCAACTTGTCTTAGGGAAAAACTGTGAAAATCAACCTAAAAATTGTTATCATCACTAGTTTCTATCTTATTATTGAGTTTGGTCAAATTCAACTAAGAATATGGCTAAATCATCCAAAACTGTTTGACTCACAAATAGGAATAAACTGACTCTTTATGTGACTTCAACCAAGACTCAGTTGACTCAAACTACTGTTAGGCAGTTTATATCTCATATCTACTAACTACAATCACATTTATTTAGGTCAGTTTTGATTTTGTGGCATAGTCAAAATGGCTCTGTCTTTCCATGAAGTTAGCATCATATTTTCAATGTGTCTCATCACTGTCATTATGGACACTAACTGAAGATGCAACACCTTTGACTCCTGCTTAATCTATATATTTGGTATTTCTGCCACCTTCAAAATAATGAAACAGTTGAATAGTTATTGCTAAGTTAGATATGTCACCTTAGGTAAGTATGCCATTTGACAAAACAAAGGTGTTCTCTATAAAAAGTTCAAGTACAAGGTTATATCCAACACTGAAGTAGACTTAGTCATTAAGCTTTTTGGAAAAGTCAACAAGAAGCAAAACTTATGAAAAACTAGGATTACTTCTAACATTTATAAAATTTAGTAGCCCTAAAATTCAACTAAGACTTTAAGATCCTTTTATCCTCAGCTAAATGTTACCTTCCATTTGATGATTTCACTTTCCTCATAGATATGTTACTATATCCTACATCTGTCATTGTTGCTGGCTATATGTAGCACAAGAAAACCCACCAATTGACATAAACATACTTGTAAGCAATTTTTTTAAAATGCTTAATATTAATAGTATAAACGTTATTTCCAAACATCGACATGAATAATATAAATAACATTATGAAAAAAGACCTAGTCAGGATACATGACTACCTTTTTACTCTTCTCCAAGTGTTAGATTCTTAGTGGAATATTAGCTTCATTAGGTAGCATGATCTTGTATCTTATATTAAACTTGACTAGGATTAGTGTCATAACAACTTCCTGGTTGTAGCTGAGGAAACTATGCATATATAGTACATAGAGTAGTACCATACTAAGTTAAAAAATTGTGTAAACTCTGGTGGTAATTTGGTCTTTAGCTATATGGATGATTATGCAAGAAATGTTGTTCTTGATATAGCATTCACATTACATGCCAAAAAGACATATAGATGATGTCTCTTTGAAAGATATGACATTCTTAGTGTCTGACTCTAAAGATTAGTAATGTTAGTATGTAATGCTATTTAGATTCTGCCATTAATATATCTCAGTGATAGAAAGTGGAATGTCTATAAATATCAATAACTGAGGTTAAGCTTTTACTGCAATATAACATTCACTAGCTTTGATTTTACAGTCTATGTTATGCATTGATTCCCATCACAATCTCATGCAGAACACAGATACCTCTTATATTCCCTTACATAGCTTACACATTCTTGCTGGACCATTATAGTACTTTGTTTCTTTATTGCTCAAGGTCTGTGTATCTCTACACATTCAAACACTCAAATTGCACCTCAATGAGAACCTCTGGTATTTACTTCTATTTACTTATTTATGAAATTTGCTATTCTGTTACTCACAGATCAGTCAATTCAATTGATGACTACGCATCTCGAGTTTGTTGTAAAGTTTATATTTCAAGATGAGCACTTATCTTTTGATTGTTACTCACTACCCATTATGTCATGGTGAGGCAATCAGCTATTGTAGGTTAACATCAACTAGCAATATATCACATATAATCCTTCCAGTTCTCACTCAGATTCTGGTTTCGCTTATGGTGATCAACTTAATGATTATGGTACTTATCAGATTCAATCAATATGGCTCCTATCTTAGCCACAGCTACTTCATACCCACCATCATGTAGCCCCACTACCTCTAGCAAGTTTAATGAGTTTGACTCAGGCCGTAAACCACTACTCATCATGGGCCCTGCACCAGCACTAGCAAAATGGTCATGGGCTAGCTACTATAATGTACCATCAATCATGGTCTCCATCACCGCAGGGTCTTGATTATGGGCTAGCCACAGCTAACCAGAGTCAATTGTACTGGCAGCCATTGCCCTTTGGGCAATACCTACCTCAGCCTGTTACTGCCTACCCCATATCCTAGCATTTATACTATCAGTTGGGTTTACAGCACTTTTTTGCTATCTTGCAGCCTCTCTTCAGCCCTACTCACATAAACTCACCCCTCCTTGGGCCAACTCATCAGACTAACCAGAATCATAAGTCTCAGCCTGAGGCTCCAGTTTCATCTGTCAAACCATTCATATTTAACAATATATCATATCATCTAAATTTCTCTAGTCCTTCCTTTGCATCCTATCAGATTTTTGATGATATATCCCAACATGTAACTCTCACTGCACCCCAACACCACCATTTGAATAAGCTGAAAAACAATACTTCAGCTCTGTCAGAAATAACATACATCAATGAACTTCTTCTTGGTCATCCAGACCACATTTGATATAAACTTGGAGAATATGTTAAGATAGGAGTGAAGTGGGCCACTTCTAGAGGCTACTGAGAGACCAGAAGAGATCAGACTAGAGTCCAGAGTAAGTTGCCAATCTATTGAATGGTGTAGTAGAGTTGTACAGTACCTAGAGTCCAGAGTAAGTTGCCAAAGAGGCAGGGAGCACTGGACTCTGGGATATGGGCAACATATGACAAACAAATGTAAACAGACAAGCCACAATCAAAAGGTAAGTAATAACTCGACCTAGGGATGTTCTAGGGAGGTTAGGAAGTCATGTAAATATTAAGTAAAGTGTCAGGAATAATACTATGAGTATGAAGGCACAATAAGACATATAGAAGACATAGAAATGCATACTGTAGAGGTAAATGATCATATAACTAACAGAATATTGGTACCAGTAAACAAGGATGGTTGGTATGTAAAATCAAATATGATTATAGAGTTTGAGTTGCCATAATGATAATTGATACCTTTACTATGCCTGTCCAAACAGACTCAGATGCCTCCATAACATTAGCACTATGCTCTAGATTAAAATTGATTTCAAAATAATTTGAGCCATAGCCCATCACTTAAAGTTCAGCTGGTTTGTTTCTTTGGTTTAAGCATGACTTCCTTGACTCTCTTGCTATGAGGTCTACAGCAGAGAGATGTAGTAATAATCCTGCTGGTGCTTAGACTTCTAGTGTCTTTGGAGGATCTGAAAATATTAGGGGATATATTGATGGCAACTATGTCAACCTTCGGCAGATGTTATCTAACTACACAATAGTCTTATGTTGAGTTTTTTTTTATCCTCAGTCAGCTATAGAATACATTTCATTTGAGCTTAGTTATTACTGGTTACAAGAAGAAGGTAATACTGCAGGTATGGATATCAACTTCACTGCTCACAATGATAAGATGTTTACTTCTTTGAATTCTTTCATGCCTAACAGGGCTTCCCTCCATAAAATTTATGATGCAGATTGTTCTTATGATTTCAGTTGTACTATGCTCAATTATTGCAAATGACAAACCAACCAGTACTTAAAGCAAACCTATTCACGAAAAGTCCTTATAAATATAGCAACTGTGCTGTGTCCCACACACAGAAAATCATTGGAACATGAATTACACCTTTTCAATGTTTTGACAGACAAAATAAGGGGAAAATTCTATCTTCTCAATCAATGTTTTTTGGATGTTTGGTGAAGAAAAATGGGAAAATGCCTGCAGTGTAAGGGCATTGATGTTGTGCAACTTCAGAATCTAAGACACATGCATGGGTGCACTGTCAGTGCGAGTGTGTCATTCATGAGTATGACAAAACACTCACAGAGATCAACAAAGGTCCCATCATGAGGAATTCTGCGAACACCAGAATCTTCTGTGTACCCATGGTCATGAGTTGAGGGAGGTCGTTGTTGATGGCATGGAGGCTAATGAAATCCGGGTCCAGGTCCTCATCATACTCATTATCCAGCTTTTCCTATTCCTCCTCCATGAGCTCTTTGTCGGGGTCCTTATAAATACTATTGTCATCAGAAACCAAATGCCACCGCAGGACGGTTATCAGATAGTCCACCTTTGTTAATTGAACTTCATCGTATTCATCATGATCTGCCACAGGCGGGTAATTTGGAGAATTGTGATATGGCAAGGTGACCTGTATCTGGCCCTCCATATAAAATATCTGTGAAATGATCATCAGTGTCGGCTCCTCCAAGGGACCACAGTAATGAACCCATCTGGCTAAATGCACCAACATCATCGAGATTGAGCTTGCCCCTGTGGAGAAAGTGACAGCTTGTCAGCAATGATCTGGTCCCTATAGGGAGCCTCAAACTCACCTTCCAGCCAGGCTGTCCATGCCACTTTGGGCAATCTGATGTTCTGGGTCTGGCAGGTGGACCAGAAAGATGACCATGATGATGTATGGGGGCAGACTGTCATTAATCCTCCTGCTGTCAAACCAAAGAGAGTCTACCATGTGTCGAATGACCCTATTGCTAAACTCACATTTAATTTTTCTGATCCAGATGGTCGTCAGCTTCCAGACCCAAGTCTTGGAGGAAGGCTCCTCATATACGCTCTTGGAGCCAGCAAGTCATTGAATCGTGTGATGGACCACAAGCTTCTTATCTTTTTTGGTGATTATGTGTCACGCCATGCCCAATTGCTTCCAGTGAGTGCTCTCAAAGTTGTCTCCCTGTTGACTGCTGAAGTGAGGGATCTGGAGGACACGACCGATGTTGACCAGCAATAATGTGAATACCAGCCTCATGGCCAGGCCGATGACTCTTGGTCATGTACCTTTGGGCTGGTGAACAGTGGAGTTACAGTCGTGATTAACCAAACATGTGACCCCCTCATCAGCAGCAGCATAGCATACCACCCAGCATTGGGATTCCAGAATTCATGAGCTTCATCAAGGGTGCAGGACACATAGGCTCGGAAGCTCCAGATGCAATTTCTTTCCAAATGGGGCAGTTTTACATGTCTTGTTCCATCCACCACCTTATTAAGATTGTGACTGACTCTGCCCATGCGAGTGTTGAACACTTAATACCTAGCATGCATGGCACCCATTAACACACAGGCCTGATGTCCAAATATAAGAGGAACAATCGACTGACCAAGTGTCTGCCAGATCTTCTTGACAATTAAGGCGATAGCAATGTGTTGATGCCACAGAAGGCTCAGTGGCTGCATGTCCGGGTTGCCTTCTACAAACTCCTTCTCAGCACTGTCGTTCCAAGCAGATTTCTGGCTTACAGATCTGAAATGGGCAAAGAGAGCCAGCCACCCATCAGGAAAGTACAATAATCTATTCAAGGCTACATCATATAGCAAGAGAAAATTGTTGACACCCAAGTTGTTGGAGCCCTCCCACAAGGTATCTTTAGTCTTGTCCTCCAAATCTATGGCCAGAGCGTCCAGCTCAGTGGGGATGGTACAATATAGTTGCACATACACCGGCCAAATCAGGTCAACATCCCCAGCCACACTCAATGACACATTCTTCACCTTGCTCACACAGACCCAACCTTGTGATTCTGATGAATGTAGATTCAATAACCTTTACAACAACAAACAATGTATGAAAGCAGATCTACTCACTAGCACTCCCTGATGGCTCCTTAGCATTGCTGATCTCTGACACTAATTTCTCCTTTGTGATGCCTTTGGCCTTGCCACAGCAGTCACCACAATATTCTTCAAGAATTCCTCCAGTTCAGCCACACACCCTGCACCTTCTCGACTTCCAATGGAAACCACTTGATGCTCTGGCTGGACATCTTTACAGTATTTGTGGCCCTCCGTAGCATCTGGGGAGTGACTTTCTCTTGGTCCTCGATCACTGCCTGGGTGCATCATATGATCCAGTAAGCAATACATTCTACGGTACGGTGAAGTCACCTACACTTACAGGCGCCTCAGGCCCAATGTCTTTTCTGTGCGCTTAAACACCTTCCAGTGCTGTTCCCAGTTATGATGAATGATGAGATTGAAAGCCTCACAAAATTCTTCTCACAAACCTTTCTTAACCAAGTTATCACTAAAGAGAGCGATCACAATGTCTTCTCTCACCACATCCGTGTCGGCAACGTTCGGATACCCCTCCTTTGGATTTGCTTGGATTAGTTAGAGGGGCGTAATGTCCAATTTGTGCCAGATGGCTTTAATCTTCATGCTAATGGTGCTTGAGATCCCTTCCCTTTTGAACCAGATGGTGAGGGCCTTCTGGTTGGCCCCGAACTAACAAGCACCATATGAGCTACGTACAGTGGTGGGATATACAATGAGCTGATTATTGGGCTGTTGCATCCCAAGATACTCTTTTATACAGAACAGAACCGAGTAGGCTGGCTCCAGAAATGAGATTGATACACTTATCGCCTGAACAATCCTTCTCGTGAGGGATCATCAACCAATCATTTTCAGGACATGAGGAGGATCATAACCCTAATCACACATAACTAGACCTACTAACTCAACATGCCTGTAAGACATGAGGAAGCACGAGGCACAGGGTTGCCCCACCAGTCCTCATTGAGAGCCCTTTGGGATGACACCACACAGCAGCCCTTGCCCTGCAAGATAACATCACAAACAAACCCATGCCTGCCGGTCCCTATTGGAATCTGTAAAAAATAATGTCATACATGTAACCCACCCTATGCCCCGCCAGTCTCAAGTAGGACCCTAGTCAGCACACCTCTGCATTCCCGTGTGATCACTGTTAAACACTGTTGTACATCACACCTTATACCCTGCCGGTCCCCATTAGGAGCTGCACACCACTGAGATACACCCTTCATAGTCATATATGCAGCATTCTGGTCCTCATTCAGAGCATTCTCTATGTAATCCTGACCATCCCAAATGAACATCTTCTATGGCACAATTGAATTCAATGTGAGTTGTGAGTTTCCACCTGGAGCCAGCTCACAGGTAGCCGTCCAACAATGTCACTGCTAGACCTATCATATGTGTGGTCCTGTGAGAGTCGTCTCATAAGGAATGCTCTATTGAATGGGTGCAGTCCCTATAGGGAGCCATCAGCAGTGAGAGATACTCATGTTTATACATGTATCTTGACATGCACCACTGGTGAGGGTCTAAGCAATGCAGCATACAAACCCTCACCTCACATCCAGTCCCCAATGGGAGCCATTGGACAAATATCATAGAAATTCTTCCCATTACACACAGAAGTCGCACACTCAAGGTAATAAGTCATCCAGAGGACCCGACTGTACAACATCAACCATGGATATAACATCCTTCAACAGACCTGCCTCACACTGAAATCCCTACCAACCTGTGATGGCATTATGCTATTCCATGTGTATCAACTAAACTAAGAAAACTAAGTAAACTACAACTACAATCATATTGTTTTGTATTATATAGTAAAAGTAAGCATCCTATTTAGCGGCGATGGTGGCGGCGCTTTGACACTCACCCGTCAATCTCCTCCACCTCCTTCCTCATGGTGGTGCAAGCCATCTCTATCATCTGGAGGATGTTAGTGAGGCCAGACACCCTACTGGCCAGGTATGTGTCCTCATCATTATCCTCACTCTCACTCACTTCTTCCTCGATGGCCGTGACCTTCCACTTGCTGCTCGTCTGAATCTCAATGTAGGTGTTGTTCTGCACACTCAATGGGCCTGGACCAACCATGGTGGTGCTGGTGTTGCAGTGGGCAGGTCGCTGGTCTTATTCTTCTTGGTGCCAGTAGTCGGGCCTGGCACTTGGGTGGCCTTTGAAGAAGCCCTGACAGCACAGGTAGTTGTGGCAACCGGCTTTGGCTTTTGTTTAGGCTTGGAAACCGGTGGTGGTGGTGGTGGTGGTGGAGGTGGTGTTGTCTTCTGCTTCCCTTTGTCTGTCTCTAGATTCAGTGCTGATCTTGCGAGAAATATGAGGTTAACACTTACTAAGGGAGCACTTGGTCTTTGCCTTGTAGCACCCGTAGCACAATATGCCCTTAGTGGAGCAGCGGCACGGGCGTGGCAGATCCCTGCATCTCACACAAGGCACTGGGTTGAGATCCATCTTGGTGCTCATGTGTGGAGTAGGTTTCTACAAGCAGAAGGTTGGAATGTTGGCTACTCAAAAGAGACTTGCAAAATACACTTACCTTCTGACCCACAGACAGGCTCAGACTCTTGAGCAGCTGGACCCAAACTCTCAATGGGTGGTTGCTCTCTTGCCTTATCATCCTGACTCTCATCAATCTCCCAAGTTTCCTCCTCCACCGACCGCTCTGTCTCCTGCTCCTGATTGCTGGCTTCTGTCTCACCTGAGATGGGCTCATGTTCGATTGCGGTTGTGGTTGTGACTGTCTGCTTCAAGGTCAGTTCAACCTGCTTTGCCACGGCATTCTTGAATGCGCTGATTTGGCATTGAAACACCGCACAAAGGAGGTTACCTTTCTGCCCATCTTACCTTGTTGTGACAAGGAAATTGATAACCACTGTCATGTCTCGTGTGAGCGTCAAGCGTGTGATCAGCTTATCCTAAGTACATATGTGTTTGTAGTTAGTATAATACAACAGACAGAAGCAAAAAATACTCACTTTAAGGTCGTTCCAACTTGTGCACCACTCCTCCTTCTCAGATATGTGCTCCTCATCGTTGGGTGCCGGCTGGATCATGTCAGTGAGATGGGCGCGCAGTTCATGCACCTCAGTCCTCAGAACAATTTTTTCCTCACTGTCGGCCGGCAGGACGAAGATATCCAAATTATTAATTTGGTCAGACATAGTAAGATGGAGTTGAGTTAACAAAAGTTACAGAGAAAAGATGAGAGGGAAGCCATGCTATACATAAGTGAGGTGCATAACAAAACATTGAGGCCCAGCGAGGTGCAGTCCCCAATAGGAGCCATCACACCAGTGGGCTGAAGCATTATCATTAAAAATCCTGTCTCAAAGGTTTGGTCCTCAATCAGAGCTGTCAACAACATGTGCTAGTTCCAATCATACTCAGATTTTTGAGAGGTCCGGTCCACCATGTGAGACATCTCATAACTATAGGTGAAATCATACTAAGACTTATCAGAGGTCCAGTCCCCAATGGGAGCCGTCTGTGAAGGAGCAGGTTTTATCACATTGGCACAACTCAACGGTCTGGCACCCAATGGGAGCCATCTGATAAGTACAAGGATGATTTTACAGCATATCACATCAGCAAATCATTGAGTTCCTTATTTGCTCCTTATTTGTCCTTATATGCCTTAATTCACATAATAAGGAATATTAAGGCTGTTTTTTCACACTTAAATTAAGGAGAATAAGGAGGTCCCTCGCCTTAAACCAAGGAAATTAAGGCAGTCAAAGTGATGTCAAAAAGTGCACTTTATTTTCTACCATAAAGCTAGTTTGAACTCTCAACCATCCAGCTGACCCAGCTGAGATCACATGATCAATTCTCAAACTGTCAAGCAGCTTTACCAGTAGACTATATTACCTTGTACATATGTAGGCAGCAATTAATATATATACCATATCCATTGGACTTAGAATAAAATACAAGTCTACCATTAGGATTTTAATAAGTGACAATGGTAGACCATGTGAACTTTTTCGAAGAAAATCAAAGTTGTAACCCTTGTCAAGGGTAGTCTATCCATAGTCTCGTGACATTTTTTGGTTCAGATCCTAGTGAGTTATAAGCAAAATACTAGAAAGTGGTGTGTTTAGGAAAGTTCAGGCACACAAATAATCTCCTTAATTCTCCTTAATTCCCCCTAGGCTGACTTGCAGCCACCATGTGCCTTAGAATAAATATAATTAAGTACAAAATCACTCCTTGATAGTCCTTATTCTCCTTAGCCACCTTAGTAAATTTGTCAAGGAAATTAAGGGACAAAAAGGAACTTGATGTTTTGCTGATGCATTAATCACCTACCCCAGAGGTCCAGTCCTCAGTCAGAGCTGTTGGACAAGTACTAGCTCAATAATACTGACACTGTTGTTAGCAGGTCCAGTTCACAATATGAGATGTCTTATAACTTCAGATGTAATCATACTAAGACTCATGAGATGTCCGGTCGCCAATGGAAGCTGTACCAATGGCTCAAGCATATATCCAGTTTAGGTCCAGTTTACAATCTGACATCTGGTAAGGGACAGGTGTAAGCATACTAAAAGGCATAAGAGAGCCGGTCCCCAATGGGAGCCATCTCATAAGTAAGATTACAACCAATAACCAACCAACAAACCAATACCTGACAGGATAAACAGTTTGGTTCTCAATGAGTGCCATGGACAAGGACATACTTATCCACACTACAGGTGAGATCCCCTGTAGGACGGTCCCCAATGGGAGCGGTGGACTGCTGCAAGTGCATCCCATTACATCTATCCCTAAGTCTTACATCGCCCTTGCTCCATGTCTGCTGAGACCACATCCACCAAGTCACCTGCTGTGCTGACAGAGGCCAACTACTCTACCTGGAAAGGTGAGATGAAGGCCTACCTATGTACGAAGGGACTCTGGCTGCTTGTCTCTGGCAAGGAGACTCCCCTCCAGCCTCTCAGGCTGAGGAACAAGCCAAGTGGGACCAGAAGCAGGACAAGGCTGTAGGTGAACTGTTTCTTCACTGCTCTGCAGACCAAAGGCTGCATTTTGAGGATGTTCAGGACGACCCTATTAAGATCTGGACCACCCTAGAGTCTACCCATGTCCAGCAGCTCCCTGCTACTTGTTTCAACGCTTGGAATGACTTCTTCACTATCAGGAAGCGCCCTGATGAGTCCTTGAGCACTCTCATTGCCAGGATTGAGGAGGGCATGGCCAAGATCCAGAGACTGCGCCCTCAGGACTCTAGTAAGCCCTACAGTCGTCTGTCTGACCTTGATGCTGAGCTGGTGTCTATGGCCATGATCCGTGCTCTGGGCGAAAACTATGCCCAATTTGCATCTAGCCTGATCCTTCTCAAGTCCTTGGACCAGAAGGAGCTCAAGGCCGCCTTCCTTGCTGAGGAAACCCAGCACCATCAACGTGCTGATGCTCTTGGAGTGTCCTCTAGCGATTCTGCCCTATTCTCTGCCCCTGGGGCGCCGCCTAGTAGCTGTAAGTGCGGTGCTAATGCTATCTGCGACTTCTGTGAGAAGGCAGGTCATTGCGTGCACAAGTGCTTTGCCATGCAGCGCGCCAGAGAGGTGCACAAGACTAGGCAGGCGCCCAACCAGTCAGGCAAGTCAGGCAAGAGGCCTAGGAACGCTAACAAGGCCTCTGAAGCTACCCAGTGTGGCATAGTGCGCCAGCACACTGTCAGGGCTCGTCCTTAACAGAATGGGGTTGCTGAGCGAGCCAACAGGCTTCTAGCTGAGCGCATCACCACTATGTTGGACGAGTCTGGCCTTACAAAGGCCTTCTGGGGTAAGTGTCTTGCAGCTTTGGTTCATGTATGGAACAGGTGCCCCACTGCTACAGTAGATGATGCCACGCCCTACGAACTGTGGCATGGGCGAAAACCTGATGTCTCCCACCTGAGAGTGTGGGGGTGCACTGCCTATGTGCATGTGCAGAAGGACAAGCGCTCTGCGCTCAAGTCCCATATGGAAAAGTGTGTATTCATTGGTTATCCAGATGGCTATAAGGGCTGGAAGTTCTATAACCCCACCTCCAAGCGCACTGTTATTTCAGAATGTGCCGACTTTGAAGAGAGGCATCTGCTGCTCTCTAAAAGGCCTGCTAGTGTGCTTCTGTCCTCCCCTTCTTTGCCCACTGTCGAGCCTAGGGTGATTCCAGACTCTGGTGATGATGATGATGCTGACTCTGATGAGACACTGATTCAAGGGGGGGCGAGGCATCCACCAGGTCCACCAGTTCCGCCTGCCATCGCTCCAGCGCCCCTGCATTGCCTCTTAAGCATGCAGTCGACCCAGCTGTCCCAGATGTCCAACCTGGCGATAGACCTGGTGTCTTAGGGCCTGATCCAGCGCCTCCTCAGCCTCTTGCACACGCACCAGTTGCGCCAGCCCCAGCGCCAGCTCCTCCTGCGCCTGCCTCTCCAGACGCCGCCCTCCTCGCAAGTGGTGGAAGCTCTCTAATGCGCAGTTAGATGATGAGGTAGATGATGATGTGGAACCATTTGCATTGTCCTTGCTATGGCTCCACCTTCGCTCTGTCGACATCTCTCATGCTTATCTCAATGGAGAGATGGACTGCGAAGTCTACATGGAGCAACCCGAAGGCTTTGCTGAGGGCGATCCTAAGAGGCTCGTGTGTCTTCTGGACAAGTCTATCTATGGCACCAAGCAAGGAGGCAATTGCTGGAACAAGAAGATGAGAGCTGTGCTCGAGTCTCTTGGATTCAGCCAGACGTATTCAGATGCAGCAATCTATGTCTATTCTCGAGGTGAAGACTGCATCATCCTGCCTGTCTTTGTGGACGACATGACCTTTGCATCCAAATCCCTGTCTGCCATTGACCAAATCATTTCTCAGCTCTCCCAACACTTCAAACTTTGCGACCTTGGTCCCACCACTCAGCTTCTTGGTATCAAGATAGACAGAGACCGTCCCAGTCGCACCATATCACTCTCCCAGCGTCAGTACTCACTGGACATCCTCGAACGCTTTGGCATGGCTGATTGCAAGCCTGTCACCACTCCCATGGAGCCCAATCTCCGTCTCTTTCGATCTCAATCGCCTCAAACTGCTGAGGAGGCGTCTGTCATGCGTGGTGTGCCCTATCTTGCTGCTGTTGGCGCTCTGATGTATCTAGCCACCATTATCCAGATAATACTGATATAGGACTGACATCTGAACCTGGTATGTCTCAACAATTCTTCTGTGTGTCCAAGTTTGCAACTTTCATTTGTATTTTAGATCATCTGCCGCTATCCAGAACAGCATCACCTATCTCATTTCAAAGTCGATGATATACAAGTCCGGTATCACCCCAATTTCGCACTCGCATTGACTTTGAAATGGCCAAACTTGCCCATGAAGCTGCACTAACTCATGAGCAGACAGACCGGTTCATCAGACTTATTCATCACAGTAGATGCGAGTTGTTGATGCTTCGGAATTGTAAGCACATGCGAGGCATGTGGGACGCAGCCTTGTTCAAATTGACTCCCATTTGTATCCAATCACTTTGAGTGTAGAATATATCCTTACTTTGAATACCATAGTTTATGATGGAAGAGGTCATTGTGCCCTTCCAAAGCATTGATCAGACCTTTCCATTTTTTCATCGCTCCCTATGGGACTGGGCTGTGGACTTACTTCAGGATCCTGAAGTTGGTCTGCATTTCGTTTTTGATGCCCAACAACTTTCGAAGTTCGATGGCGAGAAATTTGTTCGGTATATTCATGAGCCTTGGACTGCTAATGCCTTCTGGGAATATCAGGTATGTGGTGCTATCATTTGTGTCACAAGTTCAATGTGCATTACAGTATACTAATTGAGTATTATAACAGTCAAAGATACCATCAGATGCTAAACCACTTGTGTTTATCCTCTATGCAGACAAGGCCAAATTATGATCCTTCGGTCATGCAAAGGGTTATCCAGTAGTTGCATGGTGCACTAATCTTCCTGCTGCTGTTCGTAATGGTGAGGGCTTGGGTGGCAGGTGAGTTGTAGGTTGGTTACCCATTGTTAGCTTTTGCTTCACTCGATGATCATGTTATTACTAACTAATACTGGCACTTCGATAGGTAAAAGAAGACAAGAAACCTTCCGGAAAGCCAGCCTTTGTTAATTTCAAAAATGTGGTGTGGCATGCATCATTTTTGAAGCTACTCACTTGTCTCGCACCACTGTCAAAGCTCAGCTCTTCTGTTAAATGTTGGGATGATATTGTCTGCACTTTCTATTCAATCATACTCATACTCTCTGCAGACTATGAAGAACAGTGAGTGATCTAAATGTTACTAGGTAATATCGGAACCTGAAAGTTTGTTCACTATTACAGGGTCGTAATGGCATTGATCCATGGTCTAATGGGAAAGTTTCCTTGCCCTGTCTGCCTCGTTCCTTGTGAGGAGATCAAACACATATCAGTTTCGCACATCTGGAGATGCAAAGGCATTATGTGCTTGGGCCCAAGAGTCTACAACATTGGAAGTAAGAGAGCAGGTATTGAGCTCCGAGAGCCTCCATGATGTCGACGTAAGTCTCCCACCTCAATTTTGTTTCATTTTGTCTATCACTGTCACTGTCAGAGTGCATTTGACATCATGGAGCACACCAATGTCTACTGAGCTCTATCATTTGACAAACTTCATTTTAATGACGAGGGAATGTTTGATCACCTGCGGACGGAATTGCAAAAATGGATCACCAATTCCGGTCGACAAGCTGCAGTGGTAATTGACGCTTTGCAAGTATTTTTTTGTCTGTAATATGGTGCTGTTCACTTATGCGCCGCTACATTTGTGCAAACTTTCTGCCGCTGCGAGAACAAGTCCCAGAAACTTTCTGTCTTGTAAAAAGACTTAGATTAATGATAGGAACATATTGTCAAGAGTGATTTTGCATAGCATTAAATTTGAGCGACATAAATTTTCGGACATGACCCAAATTGGCGGTGACCGGTAAAATCAGTCGAAAAGACATGCTACAGTCTCCGGAACACGTCTATGAGACTTGTACTTCCTTGAGCTGAACTCCTTGACCTGCAACTGTGCTTTTTTCGTCTCCAGACCTGACCGATAAGCATCCATCCACCTGTGCATCCGATGCTCCCATAACCGGATTGTGCTGAGATGTACAGAAGCCATAGCTTTTGGCAAGTTGGTTTTGAGTGTTTCGAAGGTGTAGTCGCAGTTCTCGCGCAGATATCTCTTTACTGCCCCCCAAAAAAACTCGATAAAGTTGAGCTCACAGTGGTACTTTGGCAAGAAGATGCATAAGTGACCAGCGGCCTCGATAACTTCTTGCACGAGTGGTTTCTGCTCCTGAAAATCTGGTTGGAGTTCAAGAATTCGCTTGAAGCAGCATTCTGTTGCCCCATCAGCACACCTGGATTGGCACTTGCCTCGACATCTCCCCTGCAGAAGTCCACGTTCTTTGAGAACGGCCTTGATGCCCTTCGGTTCGTTTGGGTGATCATGGTGATCGGAGGGAAACATCATGGACTGAATAACTTTTTGCCCACCAGCATCAATGAACCAACTGTCTTTCATGTGTGCCTGTTTGCCACCTGGATTTACGTTCATGCGCGAGATCAACAATGCATCCTCTGCATATGCTGAGTGTCCCTGAGAATTGTCAATGAGGAACAATGCCTGGTAACCAGGTCCATGAGCACGTTCGAATGCTGGAATGATTTTGTCACGGAGCTTCCCCCATTTTCAGTTTCATGCATAATATCTGAATGATGACACCCACCTGCTCGACAAACATTTCCCCATTCCAGTATCCGTCATAATTCTTGCCATACTCGATGGTGTGTGCTGCTTCCTCAAGATGTCCAACGGTTGAGCAAATGATACTGCTCTGATGCAATCCTCGACCCACTCCTTTCTTTCTCAGCTTGTGCTCGCCGTTCGGTACCCAGTTCATTGATTGTCCATCATTTGCTTGAGTTGTCATCTCATCGTGTGCACAAAGGACCAGCCGTTTCTCAACGAAATTGGAAGGAGGGATATCAGACTCCTTCTCAACATCTCTGACAATGTATTGAACAAGACGATGTTCATGTTCCTTCATTGCAGGAAGGAAGACATTTTGGCGATAGTCAACGACATCTGGTCGATCGTGGCCATCAAAATATAGTCCTTTCTTGTATGACATGAACCGAAATCCTTCGAGATGGAGCCAGCGGCGGGCTGTGCTCAATGAAACTCCACGCCCAACCTTCATGTGAATGCGAGGAAAGAGCTCAAGCTCAATGTATCTCTTCAGACCCTGGGGCATTTCATTCTGCACAAGCCATTCGAGATATTTCGTTGCTTCAGTAGGGAGAAGTTCATTTTTGATAAATTTCGCCAGCTTCTGAGGGTCCATTGACCATTTGTTTGAGCGCATGAATGTGCAGAGCTCGGATGCAATTGCGGGGTCATCGAGAAGTGACGAAATCTTGGCATGCCGTCCCCATTGTGAGACTGGGAGTGTTCTCATTCGCATCCACTCTCGAGTCCAACCACGGACCTGGTGTCCTCCCCACTTTGCAGCAAACCCATTGGTCTCTGCAGCCATCTCTGAGGCTACCTTGAAACCATGCTCATTCTTCACCACAAGCATCAAGTGAACCTCGATAGTGCATGCACAACGTGCCTGTAAACCATGTGGACCCCCAACAAACACCGTCTTCTTCGACTTCAAATGCTTTGTGATATCTTTGTATGCTTGCTCCAGCTCAGCATGCTTTGCAGCTTGCTTTTGTTTTCGTTGCTCGCGGTAAGGAACATCAAGTTTCTGGCGCTTTCGAGGTAGCGCTGAGGAAATGTGACCAGTGGTGCCATCGCAATTGTCACTATGATCCATGTTGGTGTCGCTACTGTCATTGTCTTCATCACTCGAGAGATCGGAAAGGAAGTACAGTGAGTTTGGAACATATTGTGTGTTTTCGGGGGGCACTGGTGCTATTTTCTTTTGAATTGGCTTTTTTGCGGCACCTTGTTGAGTAAATGCACGCATCATGCTGATTTGTGGATCAGTACTGAATAGCCACGCTGGTAAGCATTCAGATCTGACAGAATTATTCATTCTGCTCACCTTGTCTTTGCATATTCACGAAAATCCTCTTGAGCACGAGCCTCGTGTAATCTGCGCTCCTTTGTGCGCTTCGAGTGTCCATCATATCCTAATCCTCGGCTTCTCTCAGCTTTCTTCCAGGTCTTGCTCGTCTTGGGTCCCACCACCTTCTGATAAGGTGTGGGTTCTGCAAGCAAGGTGAGCTCGTCTCTCAACTGTGCCAAACTGCTCTCGAGCTCTTTGCCCTCCAGCTCAACGACACTCTCTCCACTTTCTGAGTCAGAGTCCCAATCCATCTCAAATTCCGAGTCACTGTCAGGGTCAGGCAACGAGCAGTGAACACCACCAGTAAGCCCGCAATCAAAGTGATTGTCATCATCACCATCTGGCTCCTGCGCAGCCTCGCTGGATATAACTGGAGCAGTAGCAGTATACAGTTGAGTTTGTCGGGCGAGTCTTGCACGAGCCGCTGCCTCTTTATGGTACTTTCGGGCCATTGAATGAAGATTGAAATATAAAACTTTCGTCTGTACATAGTATACTAATGTCTCGCAACTCACAAAACGACGTTGATGCCCGGTATACTAACATCGAAGCTGCGCCTGCCATTTTGGGCAACGGGTTAGGGTTGGAACTTTTTGGCCATCGATTTGGCGGTTGCCCCAAAGTAGCGGCACATAAGTGAACAGCACCATAGGTGGATGATAATTTACATTGCCAGCTTCAAATCATTTCCACGTTGGCGAAACTTGAATCACTTTGACCAGGTGGTATCAATATCCTTTGCTGATGGAATGAAATATGAAGATATATCAAAGGTATGTGTATTCAATTTATCAAGCTTTAGATTGATTATTCATGTCATTTAATAGCTGATTGTTTTTGCTGCTCATAATGTATTTAAGTGTGATCCGGATCCTCAAGTTTATCTCCTGCTTCATTGTATTCGGAGTTACATGGAATTCAACACATATGCATCACTAGAGGTCCACACCAAGGGTACAATCAGGGACGGCCGAAATATGTTGTTAGAGCTTACTGAACTGATGGATGTAAGTTTTGTTGTGTATATCATCAATTGATGCTACTAATTCAGATTTACGAGTCAGATATATATCAAAGATACGGCAGACCTCTCGGAGAAGTCATGGAATTTTCCCAAGATGCATCTTTCCGCTCATCTCTTCAACGACATGGAGGCAAAGGGCGTCACCCGGAACTACAATACGAAGCCGAATGAGAAAATGCACAGTCCGCTGAAGGACGCTTATCAAGATCATACAAACTTCAAGAATTTTGCAGAACAGGTAATGCACTAGTGGCTTCTTAGATACAATGTGAACCGAGGGCTGAGGGACGTATTTTAAAGATTCTCCAATACAACCATGATAGCTTAGTTGCGGAATACATTTGTAGCAAGATGGAGTGCCTCGATGTGCAGAATCTTGGTTCATCAGTCATGCCTGATCCATTGGAGGCTGATTCAGATGGGCTCGAATCAACCGAACCAACTGATATACAGCATTTTAGTATTGGTTCGCAGCAGGCAACCAAATCATTTGCGGATATTAAAGCAGCTAACACAGGTGACACAGCCTTTGATTGATTCCAGATCAAACTAAATGAATTTTTGAATCAAGCATTCACCGCTAACAACATACCATTTCCAAATGGAAGACATATCCAACTTGCTGTGAATGACATGGTGCGTTGAGCATCTGCAGCCCTCAAATGACATTACTAATCCGCAGTTGTGTATTGGCAGAGGATAGTACCAGAGCAAACGAGTTCTTGGTTGTTGATACGACTGACACAGATATATTCTTTTGAATGAAGAAACTTTGTACAGAGGCAGGTTATTAATAGGTTAAATAATAGACTTTGTCTGATTAAAAACAGATACTCGTACTATAAGGATTCGGCCACTGACAGAGGTTCGTCATCACAGTTGGTGCTTCTCATTGGCCTATGACCAGCCTGAACGCGACTTGCAAGATCACCTACCAGTTGAGAGTGTGCATTGGGATCACAATAGGATGCCATACATCTTTGTCTTCATCGCATAGCAGCACTGATTTCGCATTTTTCAGTCCTTACACTGTGTTCCAAGGGAACGGTAACAACACGTTTTGGCACCACTCTAGCAACAGCGGTGGGAGCAGCCAATACAACCCACAATTTGTGCACCTCCAATATTGCCCAGATCATGCACTACAGGACCACACGCCCATCATTCACACTGTAAGGCTTCCAGGGGAATGGTAACAATGTGTTCTGACACCACTCTAGCAACAGCAGCAGCAGCAGCAAATTTAAATGCAGCCCGCAATTCATGCACCCTCCAATGTTGCATGGATCACACACAATACCACATGCCCATTATTAGCACTGTGTCTGAATCAATGTTCCAAGGGAATGGCAACAACATGTTCTAGCACCACTCTAGCAGCTGTAACAGTGGTGGCAGCAGTGAATGCAGCCTACAATCTATGCACCCTCCTGTCAAATCATGCACTGTACCACATGCCCATCTACAATATGTACCGACTTCCTCTTTCCTCCTCACATTCTCCAAGACCTGGCAACTTGCCTCTAGCAGGCCTTCCTCTCGCCGCAGAACATATTTGTAGATGAATTCAATGAAATCATGTTAGACGCGCTGCCAGGAGATTATGGTGAGCATAAGATAGGACTACAAATGAACATATTTATGAACATGCATGACAGAGTCTCACTTCAGTTGAGACAGTCTGAAAGAAGCAGACAAAGCACCTGCAGTCTGCAGATGCACCTGAGCAAATGCCCAACTACCTCGCCATGTTGACTCATCCAAACACGCCACCCCATGGTCTGGATTTCAAAGTCAATACTCTTGATCATCATGTTCGTCACACTAACCTCTGCATCTAGACTTAATATTGACCTTTTTACTCATTTTTCATGATTTAGGGTCTTCACATTGCTGGATATTAATATGGTCCAGACGCCACACTGGTAAACTTCCTCGTGTCTGATTCATATTACTTTCTGATATATTATTACATGTTACCAAGTCCATTATGCACGTAATTTGCCACATGGATTATCTTTCCTTTGTGCCAATTCTGAATCAGACGCTGCTCGGTTGTCAGCACACAGCAAATTTCAACTATAAATTCTCCATCACCAATCGCACTTCATTGTGGCCACCAGTCTTCCAATTTACTGCACGAATCCCTCCTATCATGCCCCAGCAGGCTCCCTGTCAAGTTAACATGTCTGATAGCTCTGACTCATCCGAATGTGAATGGGACTCTGGTCCAGGGTCTGCAGGGGTCTCGTCAATTAGCAATCAGCCATCAGTCTTGAATGGTTGAATGTTGCAACACAAGGACATGGAGGTATCTTTAATTCCTGCAACTATTATGCTATCTCTCCTAATTGTTTTCCTTGAAGATCATTCAGCGCTTACAACTCAAAAACCAAATGCTCAAGAACAATAATCATACTTTAGGCAAGAAGAATAAGACATTATCGGCCAATCAATGGCAATTATCTTCGAGTACCCAAATTCCAGATGAGCTGAAGGCTTTTGACGCTGAACTTGCAACTTTTTCACACAAGTATGGTATCATTGCAGAGATGTTCCCACCCACACACCGCATCCTCAAACTTCCTGTGCCAAATCCTCCATCTGCCATCCTATCTGGGAGTCACTATGCAACCAAGAGCGCAGAAGAACTCTGCCTCATAACAGAGCTGTACTCACTTCTCCCAGATCATCTCCATCACTTTGTACCGACTACTCATTTCCAATCATTGGTACGTGGTCTTAAGTTCAATGTTGTGTGATCTAATTGATTATTGGTATAATATAACACCACAGCTGGGACACCATCTTCAAGGCGGTCGCTCAAGTGAGATTGGCAAGTTGCGAGTGATGGCAGGGCATATTTTTGATCTTGATTCTTCCTACTTCGATACCGGTTTTACAAAGTGAGATACAATTCCCGAAATCCAGAAGCTGCTTGGTCAATCATCTTCGAAGTTTCCTCCTGTCCTTTTTATGAAGCAAGTTATGGACCCAACAATGTCAACAGTGTTTGGTAACTGGGAACCGCTTGCAAAGGTATTTGTTATGGTTGCCCGAATAAACTGTACTTGTACTAATGTGTATAACAGGCAATTAGAATTGTAATGTTTGGCAAAAATTCGCTGGACATTGTTGGGTGGCCATGTGCCAAGTGTAATGCTCGAAAGTGGGGCATGAATCATGCACCCCTGGCCTCCTTGCCTGGGGTTGGGTTGCGGTAAGTTGTCCCCTCTTTGCTATCATCAGTTTTCGGTGTCTAATGATTGTTTAGTTGATATTTATTCTGTCTCTGGACACTTCATTCACTAAAGATGGAGTTGGTGCAAGGTCTTGACTACCATATGCAGCCATGTTCACAGCCTACAAGCAACTATGGGTTACACTTTGGGAAGAGCCCTGTATTATTTCGATCTGTCAGAAAATCAATACACATGTCTGGCAGTCATCAACCTCAAATGTTGCAGCTTCTGAAGCCGAAGCCGAAGATTTCACTTCTGATCTAATGCACTTGGCCATCGCTAATGCTGGCCACAAAGATTCAGATTCTCTGACTATCAATGAAGATCCCACACCTCCCATAACCCCTACTTCACCAACAATTGACACTCTGGCTGTCATTGCGCCACCTGTCCTTCCCACTGTACCAGCTATCACCCCTGCCATGTTGCCTCAGGCCACTGAAACTATCATCAACCCAGTTCCCAGATCCGCTGTTCAACTTCCAGTCTCACTCACAGGCAATACTGTCAATGTGCCCATGGTCACTGTTACCACAGCCACTGATGAATTCCCGCCCATTGTGCCTGCCACTGTAACTGACATACCTGGCAATGGGGAGACCCTGTCACAAGCTGTAGCCTCTGGGTCATTGTCTCCTCAACGGGGTGGAGGCAAAAAGGCTGGGGTACTTGCACTGGTTTCATTGTTGGATAATACAGCAGAGCAGCAACATGGTCGGCCAATAAGAATACGCAAAAAGAAGTAGTAGTAATAGATTTGTTTAGATCAGAATATCATTTGTCAATATTTGGATGGTTACATCATTACAATGAAATTTATTCAGTCTCAAGGATGTCTGAATTGGCTTGAAACTTATGCATGTTTATTCTAACATTATTGAAACAGGCCTTGAGATCTGGATCTCAAAGTACAATGAAATCAGTTTCGACGGTTGCTATTATTGCCCAACTTGGCTGAAATTTTGGTTGAAAGGCTCAATTGTGACCCAGTTGTAACATAATTGTAACATAATTGGAATGTGAGACTCTTTTATTGCAATGTGTTGAGACCTAGGGTTGTCATTGGGTCATTGAAACACATTGCAAGGTCATGAAACCTAAATAGGAAATTTCCGACATAAATCCTCCCAAGAACTCACCACATTACCTCCCATGAAGTAGAAAAATTGGAGACCGTGACTTAAGGACTGGCAAGAAGTCTTTACTGTGTATAATTGTGTTGTCATTATACACAACTTTTATATAAGACCCTTAAGTAACAAGACACCAGGAAGCGAAGTGAGTACATATAAGATAGACGCAAAACACTTTCTGTAAATGTCACATGACATAGTGTGATGAATCGTGACAATAGTACTCTAAGGTCATAGGGAGACTGTGTGGACAATTTAGAGTAAAACTAAGATGGAGGCATTGCAGAGCATCATTGAATTGACAATGCCTCTGTTTTATAATTCTTGTAAATGTTGTATAGAAGTTGACTATGAATGATCTGTGTGTGCCAAGTGTTCAAAGTCCGAAAAGTGTGCCGTGCAGCGTGAACCAAGCCCAGTCTACGGCTTGTATATGCCCGAAGAGATCTTTTCCTTGATAATGCGGACAACCCCGCCGACAATTGCTGGCGGGATCAGGATGTTGCGCTGATTCCAGGGTGTATGTGACACATAACACAAATGCCGCACCTAGCGCTGATCATGATGCCGCTGAACCGCTTACCCGTTCTCCATGTCTTTTTAGATGTCATTGCTCCATCAACCATTGAACAGATTATCCCGTGTTCAGAAGCCACCGTCGTGCTAGATGCGAAGCTTCTGACCCTCAAGTGTTTCCTGATAATGCACAAGTGTCTGTCAGGACTCTCAGACAAAGATTACACCACATTGGTTAATCAGGCAGTGCGATTCTTTGTGCTAGACAACAATCTATGGTGCCATGAACACCACGGTAAACACCAGCTCGTCTTGATGCTACCGAAGCACTATAATATTCTCAAACAAGTGCATGACGACTTAGGTCACAAGGGAGTATATGTGATCTGTGTTTGGCTAATCTTACAATTTTGGTGGCCATTTATGATGGACGACATCAAATGGTATGCGTGCACATGTCACAAATGCCAGATAAGGCAGACGTGCAAGCTTCATATCCCGTCGATGGTACCAACACCCAGCAGCTTGTTCTGCAGAGTGCATATTGACACAATGAAGATGCCCCAGGCAGGAAGTTTTGAGTATCTCATTCAAGTGTGTTGTGGCTAACATCTTATCCAGAATGGTGCCAATGCTGTGCAAAGAGAATACCAGGTCACTAGCGGCTTTCATATATGAGGAGATCCTCTGTTGATGGGGCTCAGTGACCGAGCTAATTACTGACACGCACCTGCCTACAGACTTGCCACTGACATGTTAGCCGAAAAATATGACGTCCATCTGATACATATCTTGCCATATAATTCACAAGCGAATGGCATAGTTGAGCAGCGGCATCGCGACGTCCGTGAAGCTATCATGAAGACATGCGATGGTGACGACCTGTGATGGCATCAGGTCGTTCATTCCATGTTCTGGGCTGAGCGTGTCACCATTCATAAGTCAACGGGTTTATCGCCCTACTTTATGGTGCACAGCATAGAGCCGATATTTCCCTTTGATCTTGCCAAAGCTACATTTCTAGTGCCGATGCCTCCGCATGGTGTATTTACCACCGCTGACCTTATAGCATGGCATGCACACCAATTACAGAAACACATGAAAGATCTTGAAGAGATCTGTGATAAAGTAGTAAAAGCACGCTTCGCATCAGTGTGCAAGATCGAAAAGTGTTTCCGCAATATGGTCCGTGACTATGACCATGCACCCAGCACCTTAGTGTTGGTGCGCAACTCCAAGGTTGAGTATGGGTTCAGCAAGAAGACAAAGCCGTGGTACTTGGGACCTATGATCATAGTGCACCGGCTCATATATCATGGCCAAGTTGTATGGTGCTATATCGCTCTTACACTACGCAGTGTTCCATGTAATCCCATATCATCCATGCAATGGTGAGCGCATTATGGTAACAAGCATCACCAGAAAAGACGACGAAGCACTAGATCGCTAGCCAATGAGGATATTGAAGAACCAGACGAAAACAAACCAGAACATGCGCAAGATGATTAGCACATGCATCTCTTCCCGCATACCACCCGACACTCTACCCGTACATCACTGCTCCCACACCAATAAAATCAAAAACAACAAAAACATCAAATAACAAGAATACCGCAAAAATATACTGCTATAGTGCATACTTTCCGTTCTACCCCTGGTTTCGGCCAGCGATCTTTTCTCTCCTTTTCTCATATAACTGCACATAAGCGCATTGACTGTCCATATTCAACAGACTCTATCATTACCACATCGCAGCCGCAAATAATAAAACAAAGTATATATATATATAACACATATCATCACAGTAGACGCGCATGCATAACTGACCCTCTAGACTTTTCCCCTTCTAATGTGCGCTGCCACGCTGCGCACATTTTTCTATATACTTATGGATTTTATCACTAATCAGCTGCATCATCAGCAACAAAAGCAGGAATAGACATGATAGCCACATGAAGAAGACAAGTCGGGTGCACAACCCACAAATATTTTGTACTCATTTTCTTATTGTTTCTTGCTGCCACACTCAATTACTTACTATCATTTTTAATTATGTCTCTGGCCCAATGAACTTAGCAGAATTGGACATGGGATATGGAATGGAATTGGATCGGGACGGAACACGACAAGACTATCATATGAAGTGCACCAGGCACTGGAGACACCGGAGACACTATAGTACAGGGCGCTTTTTGCGCCGACAAGCGATTCTAATCTAAGAGTATTCTAAAAATCCCATCTACTCATCCAGGATCTCTCCAAGCTCTTTCTTCCAAGTTCCCCAGTCGCACACAAAAGTGTAGAGTTGGTTGCTCATATGGAGCAACTCGGACTCCTGCGTGCAGGAGTGTTGGCAAATGTCAGCTAACGCAACACGGTACCTATTGTTGTGAGCATGGAGCTCAGCATTCTCAGCGCAAAGCCACACAGTCTCTGTGTGCGCCTCCTCTAACTCAGGGTTAGCATCCAGGTGAGAAAGCTTTGCTGCAGGAGCAGCATCAGAGGTGAGCAGATGCTTCGGCCACTGCATGAAGATCTCCTTGGCAGGAGCAGCCATGGGTTCATTGACCGGAATCTCACCCACAACCTCTACCTCCGACTCACCGGTGTCGGGTGCAGTCGTTTGCGTGGAGGAAGGCACCTTGTGCTTGGGCGCAGAAGGTGTGCGTCCCTTTTTCTTCTCTGCAACTATTGAACAAGTATTAGAACAAGGCGGAAATGAAAGGAACATATCACAGACTTACTGAATGAGCATGCCTTTCATGCCTTGATGCAGCCTTCGCATCACCCACCTGATTGGACAATGATGCACTTGGCGTCCGATGTAGCACAGCACTCATACTTTTCAGCAGGACAAGTAACTGAGGTGGTGGTCATACGTCCACCCAAATGCTAAAGAAACGAGTCAGCACAACCAGAAAGGTTAAGAAAAGGAAAAGTAAACTCACCGGTCACCCCATATCCGCCACTGACTTCTCTATCGCCTTCTCCATTGCCTCCTTAGTTGGGGCGGTCTCCTTCACTTTCCCATTCTCAGTGCACGCAGTCACCGCAGATGCTTCCACTTTCTCCTTCTAGGACTTCACCACCCTCATCAGCGTCCTCGTGGCAATTTTGCCCTCAGCCAACATGACAGTGTCCACATTGTTAAGGGACACATGCAGCGAAGCTGCATGTGCCAGCTCAAAAACAGCAGTCATATTGGCCTGAAAACAAAGTGTTAACGAAAGTAAGCAAGAAAAACTAGATGTGCCACTCACCATTGTGATGTTCCAGTTGCGGAGCCAGGATTCTTGCTCCTCCAAGAGTTCTGGCTTGGAGGGAGGCACCGTCTCAACACAGACGTGCATAGTATTGAGCATGGTTGCCCATGTGCATTCGATCCGGTCAGACTTGGATTCCTCAGGCTCCTTCGGAGCCACATCATGGAAAGTGGTGTTATCGACGGATGTGTTGCCACCCTTTAGCGGGCACTCCTCAGGTTTGGGAGAGGGAGAGGGCGACACAGTGAGCATGAATGGGTTAAAGATAACTGATGACATGGTAGCAGGTGATGAAGAGATAATCACGATAAAGTGCGATGAGAAGTTAGGAAGAAGAAGAGAAGTGTGACACACGACATGTTTTAATACATCAAAATTCACCACAGTTCCCACAGTTGACGCTCCACATACCTGCGGTCCACTATTGTGCTCCACATACAGCTTGAAACACGCACAGTCACATGACTTATCTCATGGAAATTTTGCTAAGTCCCTCCGCTCTATAGAGGCTGACTGGGGACAGTCAGAATTTAAAGTTTGTATGTAATGTAGGACTTGGAGTCCTTGTAGTCTTGTAGAGGCTATTTTTGCAGTGCGTGCTATCACTAAACAGGGTGCACATCTTTTCCATCGTCGGCCGATGGCCACAGCTCGTGCATGCGCATCTACTTTTCTTCAGCTCCATTGTGCATCATTCCTCTGTCCTATCCATATCCTCTACTTGTCCATTGGTGCATACCTTATCTCATTTATGTTAGACTGACATATCTCCGAAGCTATATTGCTTATGTTCACGGTACTTGCGTTATGGACCCTTGTTACATATTACCGCTACCTACTTGGCTCCGAAGAGCGCTTAATGCACTATCATATATACTTAGTACTTATGACTTTTCATGTATCTTCTGTTCTCCCATCGAAATTATCATCTGTTTGCATGCAACACTCTGACTGAAAATCTAAACCTTCAGCCTACTACTGCGCACGCTTCGCTAACAGCAGTGCTGACCTTCGCACTTTGTCTATCGCACCTATCATTAAAACTCTCCTCCCATTTCACTGTCACATTGCATCGCCTCCACGTTCTGCTAAAGCCTTCTCATAAATTCTTCGGCTCTTCCTCGTGCTCCCTCTATTCTCAGTTACCCTTACTAGTTTCAAAGTTTCCCCTCACATTTTACTTAGAGGAATTGTTCTCAGTAGCAATCCCCTTCAGCCGAATCTATACTTACGTCCAGAGGTCTATTTGAGTTTTACCCCACTTCACCCTTTCTTCCCCTTTTACCCCTTCTCATGAATGTCATAGTTACATATCATATGAACCAGATCCCAGCACATCTCCCAGTCTCAATCTTCCATCAACTTGAATAGAGACTTTATTCATAGTACAAAATCCAATTAACATGAGAATCTTGAGTCCTGGAGCCTGAGAGAAGTTTTCATACATATTAGAGCTGGCTTCAAATAGCTTAAGCCATTTTAAGTCAATGTTCATACATTCTCAGTTCATAGCTAGTTTGCACAGCTGACTAATACTTTGAATCAATTTAAAGAGCTCACTAGTGACTTGGCTCATCTGTTTGGCTGAACTGCCAGCTATCCAGCAAATACCAAGTCTAAGTCAGCCATAGCTGGGCCACAGCACAACTAATACCACTGTTCAATCTGAATAATGTCAATAAGTATTTGAGCACACCTCAAAACTCAGCTGGGATGAGAGATTGTGGTGCAGGAAATGATATAGCTAGCATGTCAAAATAAGGTTGGTGGTGGGAGGGGCCGGTTGTACTTTTTTGAGCCTCAGAAGTTCATTTAACACATTCTCACACACCCTAGATTTATTCACAATTTTCAATAGGCCTTAGGACATGATAACTTTTCAACAGTGTTATTAACAGTTATTAACAGCTATTATAAACAGCTATTGAAAAAGATTGACTTTTCAACCATGCCCTAGTGGGAACAGAAGGAAAGTGCTGCCAAGGGTGAGCAAAGACCTACACTGCCAATCGTCAATTTCACACATTGAATATTTGACAAAAAATAATTTGGATATATACTATTGATATAAAACCTATATATATACAGGTCTGGTACATACTGATAAATTTTTAATTTCTGTATAGCTTCTGAGACAATGGTGAGGTAAGAGAATATAATTATATTACAATCACTGGTCCTGTATAGAGTGGATGCTGCCCAGACATAGAATCTATATATTAAGCTATCTCACAGCTTCCATGGTCTTCATACCACTGCCTACACCTTCACCAGCAGTAATATTCACTAAGACAGACATACTTAATATATGAATTATGTGGCAAGTTTTAGAATAATAACATTAGTACTGCATAGTAGCTGTTGTGCTGTGAGCAGAGGGCCCTACAGCTGCAATCTACTAAATTTCTCTAAGTTCGTGGTAGCTTGCTAAAAATTATTTCTTATTGTGTATTTCAATGGTCTAATGGCTCAATATTTTGTGCACTATCATAAAAGTGTTAAATAAGTTAGTTGTGAGGCTGAGAGTTTGAATCCTGTTAATTTTTATGCTTTTCATATATATACCTGTTTGCCAAGGTCTGTGCCACAGTTTCAGATATAGCTCATATACTGAGAAAATGTATAGCATGCATATACAATGAAAATTATGGTATTGGCATTGTATATGTATAGTCAGTGTTGTTACTAACCCAGTTATAACTGGTTAAGAGGTTAGTTAAATGAATCTACAATTTTGGGAGGGTTAGTAGGGATAATGTACTAGGAGTGATTTGGGTTAATTGGGGGTCACCAAACTTTTAAATCATTATTATTGATCTCTCTAATTGTCTTAGTGCCAGTCTTTTGTGACTGCATTGCCTCTCTGAGTTTCTCTGATGGGTAGAGAGAAGTCCTGGCTATATGTGGCACAAGTAAAGCATTCACACAATAGAGTCAATGTTTGAATAGACTTATTTCAGACGAGAGAGCTGTCCGAACTTAATATTATTCGGGGGAGAAAGATCAACTACTCTAATAGTAGATAAAATGAGTCTTATATACTGTAGAGTAAGGAATAATTAGGAATATGAGAGAAACTATGGAAAGATGTTGCCTTGTAACGATGAAGGCTTTTTAGGAACACTGCATACGCCCTCCAGGTCCTTGTCATATCCCGTATTCCGGACCTACATCCGACAATATTCCCACGCCTCATCTGGACCTTCGGACACCCTATCCATGTCTCCAGTCCTCTATCCATCTGGATCCCTGCACCCCTGCACATCCACATCCACATCCACATCCACATCCCTTTACCTCCATACCTCAGCTAGCCTGCATCAGTCATCCTTTGTCCCATCACCCTAATGTCATATCCCATATATCCACGTGTCTCATCCGGACGTCCGGTCCGGTCTGATCTGATCCGATATACGATAAGCTTCCTAATTCATTCCTGTGCATATAACGTTAACACAGCCTATTCCTCTATTCGTTATTCCTTGTCCTCGGTATCTCGATTATACTTACTACCGGTATGCTTACTGATCCATTAACCTATGCTTCATTTCCGACTCCCACTTGATAACTTTGCTTATGCTTCATACATAGCCTCGGACGCTTGCTTACTGATCTTTCCGTTATTTCCTTAGTATATAAACTCTTGTATATGTCCTGTAGTTCCCCAGTCTGAATATCATATTAGTCCTCGCACTAGATCTCACTCTAAGTCCTCACATCAGTTCTAGTCTATCGACTTAGTCAATATCCATCTCGGGCCTAGGGAGAAATTCCCTAGGCCAGAGCTCTGCTTATCTGATCCCCGCTCATCCGCTCATCCGATCCTCCGAAGTTTCCGGACATTCGTCCGAAACTTTCCCGCAGTCCTCCGGACCTATTCTGCTTTGGACTTTGACCTTGCAGCCTTTCCTCTGTTTGCTTCTACTTAGGACTTGTCCTAAGTAGCCATTACACGTATCCGTATCAGGACGAAACCTCATCGTAATTTCCGGAAGTTCCTCCGGAACTTTCCCGCACTCATCCGGAAGTTACTTGCACTCGTCCGGAAAGTCCTTCCGAACTTTCCCGTGCATCGGACGTCCTTGGACTTTCTTCGGACATCATTCTGAAATTAAGGGCACATACTCGGGTAAGGGGTGCAGCGCACGAGCTGAAGCCAAGCCCCTTGGAATCAGTCCTACCCTTTGTGCACGGTCTTAACAGTCCTCTAAGGAGGACCTTCTGGTAAAATTCAGTAAGGAACTATTAAGCCTGAGGAGTGTGCACGGATTCGATGTTCATGGTACCCATAGCTGCTAGGAGAACGAGGAGGGTCACATCAACAGCAGTCAATAATCCAAGGAGGATGACACTACCAAAGAGCTCTTTGGCCGTGAAGCCGTGATGGTGAGCTTCAGCCTCTAAGTCCATCTGCTCAGACTCAGCAATGAGTGAGTCAATGTCAGCACCTAGGTCACCTGCAGGTTCTGCAGGGGGAGACATAGAGGCAGGAGATGGTAGAGATGGAGGAGGCGTGATAGACATGGAAGGGGACTGAGGAACCTTGAGAGGTTGCACCCTTGGTTGGTTAGGGCGACGGGCAGGACGGTTGTCTAGCGTCCGGTGTAGAGAAGATGGCACATGACGGTCAGTGAAGTGAGCAGCTTCTTGTTAGCGGTGTTGCTTGAGTTCGCAATCATGCCCATAAGAACGGGGGCAATAATCCTGGTCGCGGTAGCACTCAGAGCGGATGCGCTGCTCAAATGCATGGGCCTCTTTCCAGGTCGCAAGCTCTTTGGCTTGGGCCTCGGCCACGAAGAAGCAAGTGAATGCATTGAGGGTGTCAGAGTTGGGGTGGTCTGGTGGAGAGAACTGACCCCAATCTCTATGCCCCTCGCATTGACAAACAAAGCATCCTCTGGGATCATCAGATGCCATAGGAGGAGCAAGGAGTGGAGTTGCACCTGGAGGAACTGCAGTGAATATGGGAGGGAAATCTTCAACTATCTGAACTGCAGGGAATCTGAGTGCTGTAGGCTGGGCTGCCTAAACTGTGGGGAGTCTGGACGAGGTAGGCTGTTCAACTGCCTGAACTGCAGGGAATCTGGATGGAGGAGGCAGTACTTGCTGGGGGTTTAAGTACTCCTCACAAAGGCTAGATCCGAGTTGGGTACCTCTTTGCGTTTCTGATTTGACAAGGACGTGCTCTTGACGCGGGCGGCAATGATGGCATCGTGTGTGGCCATGGCCATGTCTTTCATCCGTTGAGTGAATACATAAACTCCAGGGTACTCACACTTCGTGTTCCAGATCATCGAAGGAGGCATCATTCCATAGACAAGCTTGAATGGTGGGGAATGTCGTGTCGCAGAACTTGCCGAGTTAATGGCGAACTCTATCGAAGGTAGCTTGATTGCCCAGTCACACTGATTAGTGGACATGCATTGCCTAAGCATCTGCGTGATAGTGCGATTGGTGTGTTCAGTAATACTGTCGGTCTGGGGATGAAAGGACGTAGACATGTGGAGTTTGGTCCTAGTGAGTTTGTGGAGGTGTTTCCAGAATATACTGGTAAACAGGGAGTCCTGATCACTTACGATCTGTGTCGGCATTCCGTGCAGTTTGTATACCAGGTTAAACATGACTTCCGTGATGTCACGGGCATGGTACATTTGCCTTGTTGGTGTGAGGTGTACCATAGCTGTTATGTGGTCAATAGCAACCAAAATTGTATTGAACACACCATTTAACATGCACAATTCGGAGAGTGGGCCAACAAAATCAATTCCAATCCACCTGAGTGACACCTGTTCCCACACTTGTTAGTAACATATATAGTATAACATGTTTGTTACGAATGAGGGGGGTAAACCTACACTGCAGTACTTCAGCGATAGCTGCAGTACTCAGCAGTGACTTCAGGAATATCAAGAGGCAGGTAAATTAGGATATAATATAAACAGGCTATTGATTTGTCATCTCCCCGGTGGCAGGTACAACACTGCTGCTACGCCTTCTGATGGTTCCCACGCCTCTCTCTTTCACCCTCCACATCATCCTCGATGACGTGCTCGCTATCCCGCTCATTCCTGGTCCAATTCTGGCCGTTCTTTTTGTTTTCAGGCCCCTGGTGGACGTCTGATAGCTCTTTCGACATCCTTCACATTCTGTGGCTCTCTTTTCCTTCTCATTGCCCTGGATAATCTCTTGCCAGGAGCTACAAGGTATGTTGCCATCCCTACACCTTCTGATGCCTCTAACGCCTCTCTCCTTCACCCTCCACATCGTTCTCAACGACGTGCTCGCTATCCTGCTTGTTTACAGTCCAAATCTCTGCCTTCCTTCAATGCTCATATTCTCAATGGACGTCTGATGTCATCGTTGAGATCATCTGTGGTTCTCACGTGGGTCCTTTTGGTCTACGCCATCATTACTCCAACCTCGTGTTGATCGGTCTTTGCTGCTGCTTGCTTTTACTCTTCATGCGACATGTCCTTGCCCAGGTTCCACACTACCACCATCATGGTCCCCCCGAGAAAACGGATGTCAACATCTTCGAGGGTCACCATGACTCTTCTCAGTAGTTCTATGGATCTTTGTACTACCAGATCGTCACTCTCTCAGATACGAGATTTGCGGCTTCGTAGGGAGCAAGAACAGCACCAGATTCGAGGTATGACACTTATTCTCACGTTGGTCTCTTGCTCACTATCATCAGACAATTCTCGACGTATGCAGGAGCTGCCCGCTGAAGCCCAGTTGGAGGCTGGGCATGATTCCTTGGAGACCATGGACTTTGGAGACGAGATTGACAATGGCAGAGATGAGTTCACTGAGGACAAGCCTGTGGGTGGCCCCCTTCTATCTGAATTTTTCAAGACATGCTCTCAAGAACAATACATATTTTTTCCCCCTCTACATGGTATCTAATGTTTATCTCTAGGGAGCCTCGTGTATGCAGGCGCATTGATGTGCGGACACGAACACAACATCGCCAGCATGCCAATGCTGCTTGGAAGGAGCAGATGCCCATCCTTGTCAATGGCTACTTGGTGTGGAGACATAGAGCACCAACCGTTGATGACAATACCATTGTGTCTAATATATTCCATGTTGACGCTGTTGGAATTTCCGGTGAGGTTTCATTCCCCCAATACATGTCCCCTACTTATGCTCAATCACACATTAAAAGGTTTTGCATGTGCTATCACCATTCAATAGCATCCTAATGAACCAGCGAACGCAGCTCTCCTCTGCATGGGACTTTTGGGGTGCTCCCCACTACAACCGACTATCGCTATTCACATCGAGTGCCTTGAACTATATCACCAAATACAACGTCGTCAGTCCTCATTTAGTATCCAAGCAATTACAAAGGTTTTGTGCACACTTCATAATGTAAGAGTTGTAGGGTGTTATGTTATGATGTCGTACTCACTTACTATACAGATTACATATTTTTGACAGCTTCGCGATCAATTTTCTGATGCGTTTGATATCTATCTGCAAATCTTGCAGGAAATTCAGGGTCGCGTTGACCAGATCTTGGGCAAAGATCCCAATACCTGGCAGATCAATGGTGCTTGTCCTTCCTGCACATTTGTCATATCCCGCATTCCGGACCAACATCCGACGACGTTCCCACGCCTCATCCGGACCTCCGGACCTCCTGTCCATGTCTCCAGACCCAATCCTCTATCTGTCCGGATCCCTGTACTCCTGCATCTGATATCCGGATGCCAGATCTGATATCCACATCTCCGGATCTCCGGATTTGACCTATCTGTCATGTCCGAACCCAAACCTTAAATCAGCGCCCATCCCCTTATGGTAATCACCTGTCTCTGGACTTCCGAACATCCAGATCCGACCCACATCTATCTTCCTTGCCTTTTCCCTTTGTATGTTCCTTCTCAAGTTAGTGTCATATCCCGTGTTCCGGACCCGGACCTATCACGCATTCATCTCCGGACATCCGGATCCGACCCGCATCTATCTTCAGTGCCTTATCCCTTTGTATGTTCCTTCTTGAGTTAGACTTCCTCATTTTCCGTACCTCGTTTCATTTCCGGCTTTATTTTCCTATGTCTTCATCTCTGTCTTCATTTACTATTTTCCGATAGACTAGTGTTTGACTTTTCTACATCCTCCGTCCACAGCCTCGCATAGCTTCGGACTGCGCTGACTGACTCTCCATTAAGTCCTCTGTAGTATATAAACTCTGTAGAATCTTTGTACTTCCTCAGTCTGAATATTACACATATTAGTCCTCGCACTAGTCTTCACACTAAGTCCTCGTAACAGTTCTATTCCTCCGACTTAGTAATCATCCATCTCAGGCCTAGGGAGGAATTCCCTAGGCCGGAGCTCCGCTCCTCCGCTCCTCCGCTCCTCCGCTCCTCCGATCCTCCAAGTTTCCGGAACTTTCCCGTGGTCCTCCGGACCTATTCTACTTCAGACTTTGTCCTTGCAGCCTTTCCTCTGTTTGCTTCTACTCAGGACAAGTCCTGAGTAGCCATTACACATATCCCCGTCAGGACGAAACTCCATCGTAATGTCCGGAAGTTCCTCCAGAACTTTCCCGCACTCATCCGGAAGTTACTTGCACTCGTCCGGAAAGTCCTTCCGAAGTTTCCCACGCTTCTCCGGAAGTCCTTCAGACTTCACTGGACTTTCTCCGGACTTCATTCTGAAGTTAAGGGCACATACTCGGGTAAGGGGCGCAGCGCACGAGCTGAAGCCAAGCCCCTTGGAATCAGTCCTACCCTTTGTGCATGGTTTTAACAACATTCAAGGTAACACTCCATTCTCAAATATGTAGATATGATTACATGGGAATTTTACAGCAACCAAATGAGTCAATCCTGTCACCAGCTCGGCTTCACGCAATGGACGGCAATTTCTCCGCAAAACGATTGGACGGCTCAGGATCAGCTGATCCACGACTATTTCAGAGCCAATATTTTATTTCTGAGGCTGAGGTAGACCAATTCAAGGATGACGTTCAACGTTGAACTACCTCCACGGTAGACTCAACAATATCGAGTGCTTGCACAGAGAACTGACTGCAGCCAAAGCTGTGGACGACGATAAAATTACTGTGTTTGACCAGACTGGGATTTTTCTTTAAGCGTCACGGGCTCATCGAGTGTGTAGCTGAGATGAAGCGTAGTGGTGAACTGTACGTGTTTTAACTCTCATTTGTACTATGCTAATTGTTCACAAACAGTGTGAAATATGGTCTTGCCACAGTCAATAGACTGCTTGATGTCTGCGGCGCAGATCAGGCTATCGGACACGACATCGCATGCTCATCTCGCAAAACAATTGCGACAAGCTCTATCAGAGCCAAGGCAGCTGAACTAAATCTACAGGTTGTTGTAAATGCCTTCCACAGCTTTTCTCATGACCCTGCTGTCAGCTTCAAAATCACCCTTTATATCTCAATGGCCTAGGACTTGAAGACCTCGAGACTTGTGAACACATCTTCGCTAGTTCAAACAGTGCTGCAGTCTTGATCAGACATGCGTCATACTTCCATTGGATGCAGTTCCTTGACCTCCACTTCGATCAGTGGGACATGGACAGGTACTTTGACCTCAGTATGTCTTTTTGAGCGCCTAACAGCAATGGTTTCTGACAATTCCAGGCACATTTCTGTGCAATAACTATGTTCAAGCTCTTCAGATCATCAAGACCAACACACCCGTCCTCGAGGAATTCAAGCAGCTCCATAATCTTACGGATGCGGACTTCATAAGCTGGCGCAATGAGGAGCGTGATTACCTCAGCGAGGTTGCTACAGAACCTACTTCAGATACAATCACAGTGGCTTACGTTGAACAGCTTGAGAAGCTTCAATATGCAGAGTTTGTCTTTGCACCCTGTTTATTTACTTAGTTCTCATCGCATATTTTAGAGCAATTTATGGCCATCTCACTTCTGTACCTTTTCTGACGTACACTCCTGCAAATTTCACTCGCACCTCTGGGCTCAATGCCACTGCTCGCAACAATTCCAGAGCATTTGAATCTGAACATGCATCTGCGCTACACAAATATGAGCTGCAATTGAATGTTGTTGAAGACTTCGAGCATCGTCACAGCATTATGGAGTGGTGGCTACTGCATGACCCAAAATACGTGCAAGCAATTAGATATTCTCAGGAACGTCAATTTATTCATCCAGTTGAGGAATTGGAGGGCTTAGTTGTTCAGCGTCTTTTTGAGTTATCAAAGGCTAATCTTGCCGGCACTGGTAGGTGCTTACTGGACATTGAAATAAGTGATGTACTCATGGACTACTGCAGGCTACAAGATGCGAAAGTATATCTCAAAGGCCATCACACAACGTTCAGCTGCCATCCGAACGGCTTTGGAGAAGTACAATAGACTTGCACCCTTACAAAATCCACCATGTCCTGTACTCGACTATTCCGAAATTGTCAGATATGCATCTCTTGGTGAATTCTCGATTCTGAAGCACTCACACCACAATATCCTTACAAAACCATGGACTGTATCTGCTAATCGCAAGATGGCTGCGAAGTATTTCAAATTGGTACAATCACACGAAGAGATTGTATGGCTCAATGTCGAGATCAAACGCTTACAGAGTTGGGTCGAGCACGAGGACAGGACCATGTTGGAAGCTATTGATTCACTCCTCGCTGATGACCCAGATTCTTCACTCATAGCTGAGCTGAAGACATTGTATGCCAAGCGCCACCATATCAACAACAACCATTGCAAGCGACTCCAACAAATTTACGCACTCGACAGATACACAGGTGAATGTCTTCCTACAGACCACACAGTCATTGCACCCAATGGAGACAGAGATGACGAGGGTAGCGTGAATGGTCCTGAAGATGATGCTATGAACGAGGAGGCCATGAGACTTGAAGATTTAATGCCGCATTCTTTGTAACTTTCGTACTGTTAATTCTATGTCACATTGCTTTGATTATAGATTCCTGTGTCCTACCATCCATATTGGCATTGCAAACTCTGTTATCGAAAACTAAGACTTTAGAAGCAAGTTGAGCTCTGCGCTGACCCTTTCTAGCACATTTAATTGAGCCCCATTTGCAAATCTTAATTGAGCTTGAGCTGGGAGACTGATACTACTCATTATAACTAATTTACATGATAATCCAGATGGTTAGGGACAGGATCCAGCTCAACAGGGAACAAGCAAGGTGACATAGACAACATTGAGTAAAACAACAGCGAAGTGAGCACAGTCAAGAAGTAAGATGAGTCTGTTTGTTTGGTAATCAGTGTCGCACTTACCAAACAAACAGACTCATCTTACTTCTTGACTGTGCTCACTTCGCTGTTGTTTTACTCAATGTTGTCTATGTCACCTCGCTTGTTCCCTGTTGAGCTGGATCTTGTCCCTAACCATCTGGATTATCTTGATCTTCAAGGAGAAATTGTAAGTTTATCATGTAAATGATTCGAGCTACTGTTGAATCTGTTTTTCAAGAAAGATCACTTCAATATAAAACTATCAGTAGCATTCGAGTTCTTAAAGAAACCAGGACACTTTTGCACATTCTCTCACATCGTTACCGCTGTTTGGTCTTCTTGTCCTCTTGAGACCGAGGCTGAGGTGGCCACAGTGACCATTATCCATGATGTCTTGCTTAGTCGGCTTGCGCCACTTGTCCGTCAGCGCTGGTTCTGCTGGGATAAGGTCAAAATACCCGAAAGAATGCTTCAAAGTATGTATGATTCACTTGCAGCTTGGATAAGTTTGTTTTAACAGTTGTGCGGCAGGAATAGCAGCATTAGACCAAAATTCTATCACTTCCTCTGAACATGTCCAACCAGATGGTTTCGTATTTCCAAATCCCTCAAACTCACTCAATGTTCTCCACTCTCATCAGACTCCTGACGACAGTATCACGTCTTTCACATCCAAGTCATTTGACTTCACATCTTCGTGGTCTAACACCATCCATTCTAGTGACTCAACTCTCCCTACATTTGGCAGCCCAAATTTCACTTCTACGCCATTCCCTCGACCACCTGCACTTCCTGTGTTCAAGGGCCATGATCTCGCTGAAGCAAGCGGCACCCTATGCGTGTCACACAGCCTAATGACACTGGTTATCGTGTCCGTATACTACCAGGCAGCACGAGTTCCCTCACGATACCATCACGCTCTTTCGTCTTAGCAACCCAGCCGCCAAGTGCTGCTGTGAAACATGCTACTGTAAAACGTGCTACTCATATGACAGAAGATCACATTCTTTCAGGTGGTCCGAGTCCCCTTATGCCACCATCACGACCTTTCGTGCCCACATCCCCTGCTGTAAAGAAACTAACGGCTCAACCAACTTCTTCTGATGCGAAGGAATCACGCAAATGCCACAATGTGGGTGTTCTGACCCTGAGAAATGCCCTGACACTAACGGATTCTGACAGGAAAAAAAAAACAGCTGGTCGGTGATGGGACGGGAAATGCAGTGCAAATGAAAACCATGTTGCACGGCCGTGAGGACAGAGTATCAGTAACTAACCACATTTACCTCATAACATCTGATACAGGTCCTGTTCGGTCGACTCGCAATGTGGGTTATGACTGTATCTGTGGTGAGATTGACAATGCACTTGTTGGCCTTTCCCTTCACCACAGTACTATGAGCGAGATCTGGCGCTGCATCCAGCAGGTTGAGGGATACCGAACAAACAGTTGGAAGGCCATACTTGTGAAGCTTGATATCCCAGAAGAATGCCATCACAACGTGCTTCAAATTATGGCTAGTGCAAGTTATGACCGTAAACTTGGTGAGTTCCACCCATTCGGACTCTGTTTCAACCTCACTAACCTTCAATTTAGTCTAGACTTAGTTGTTTTGCTTCGCTCCATTCTCGTGTATGTTCTAGCGACATTGATTATTTGGACCACTCATATTGCTTCATTCACAATACTTCGCTTCACTTCATGTATTTGTCCCTGGGCTTGAAATGTATAAAATGTTGCTGCCATTCATTCCTTGAGTTAATTCCGATTCAATGGCTCCTCATCCGACTCCTAAATTCGTCGAGTGTGCGCGCAACTGACGGTGACCCAAAAGGCTCAACAGCGTGCCCATGACATTGACACTGCCAAGGAGTCATATGAAGCAGAGGCTGCTGACATAGCACAAAAACATGGCCGGTGAGTCTCCATCATAAATATCCTATTGCTGATAAATATTAATTGTCCTGTAGATCAATCAAGTGGACCAGAAACCAACTGTTTCTTCGCAGTCGCATGCTGCAGAAGACCAGAGGTGTTAACTCCTGGAACGCATTTGTCAAAGCCGAACTCAAGGCTGAAAATGAAGGTTAGTGTACCAATTTAATTTACGAAGTAACACTGGTGCTCATGAATCTTTCCTTAGGCATAGGCAGAGGTGATCGCACAAAACTTACAGCCTTCATTGCAGAAAATAAGGCCACATTACTCCGAGATTATCGCAAGCTAACCTTCACTGAAAAGCAAGCTTACAATGCTTGTGTTCTCGAGGATCGCCAAGCAAAGAACTGTACTGCACGTGTGAACCCAAAGGCCATCAAACATGATGTGAATGCAGCATTCACATTCATGGATTGTGAGGTATGTCGTGCTATTTTGATTATCCTTTCACTTCTCTCGCCACCACTGTGGCATCTCTCGTATATTTGTTTGCCCTCTGTGGCATCTCTTGTTTACTCGTTTGTCTCCGCCATCTCCGCCATCTCTTATTTATCCATTTACCATCCGAGACACACTACTAATGTAACTGAAATTTATTCTCAGTGGATGGCTCTTCATGCACGCACTGGTCTGGAGGGGTTTTATGTGGCAGTACGCGGCAGAATTGAAGATCTCGCAGAACCGAAGATATTTTTTACAGAGAAATCTCAAAAGTTTGTTCGGGATGTCCTAGGCATTGAGCCACAGCATCTCGGACTGAAGCTGGAAGCATTCGTGATTAACAAGCTTGGTATGTTGTCTTTGCCTTCATCTTGTAGCCTACTGATTGTCCCAAAGATGAACATGTAACACTTAACCGTCAATGGCCGCTCAATAAACTCATTAGTGAATGCCATGAGCTTATCCAAGATAACCTAGGTATGTGCTTCGTGGTGTCACCTCGTGCCATCACTAACATAATTCATTGAAGAATTTATCTTAATGGAGAAGAATATGTCAGGCAAAGTCAAAATGAATTACACGAACTACAAGCGCGCTATAGTAGAACGTCACGGTGTTGAGCTAACTAAATGGCCTTTACCAGTGGGGGTGAAAAATCCCTCTAAGGTTGGTGGAAGAGCCCATGTTCAGGCTTTGTTGAATGCTCTCAAGTCTGAATCGTGCAAGTGGGTCTCTTTCTCAGATGAAGAGCTTGTCAAGAGGATGAAGGATAACCGGGCTCAGCATGCACATGGGGAACAAGTCTATGTACAAAGGAAAGCCAGGGCTCGTGTTTCACAACCTAAGAGCAAAGGCACTGTCAACACCGATGATGAGTCAAGCTCAAGCTCAAGTTTGAGCTCAGACTCTAACTCTAACTTAGACTCGGACTCGGACTCGGACTAGGCGCCTTCTAGACACATCAATAGGATAGTAATGGTAACAGTACTAGGCGCCTTCTAGACACATGAATGAATAATAGAAGCTCATTTGATTAAAAAAAGTTTCACGTCACATTAAGAAGGCCATGATGGCGGTAGTGTGGAACCTGGGCAAGGACACATCACATGAAGAGTAAAAGCAAGCAGCAGCAAAGACCGATCAACGAAGTTAAAGTAATGATGGCACAGATGAAAGGACCTGCGTGAGACCATAGAGGATCTCAAAAATGACATCAGATATCCATTGAGAGAATGAGCATTGAAGGAAGGCGGAGATTTGGACTGTAAACAAGCAGGATAGCGAGCATGTCGTTGAGAACGATGTGGAGGGTGAAGGAGAGAGGCGTTAGAGGCATCAGAAGGTGTAGGGACGGCAACATACCTTGTAGCTCCTGGCAAGAGATTATCCAGGGCAATGAGAAGGAAAAGAGAGTCACAGAATGTGAAGGATGTCGAAAGAGCTATCAGACGTCCACTAGGGGCCTGAAAACAAAAAGAACAGCCAGAATTGGACCAGGAATGAGCGGGATAGCGAGCACGTCATCGAGGATGATGTGGAGGATGAAAGAGAGAGGCGTGGGAACCATCAGAAGGCGTAGCGGCAGCATTGTACCTGCCACCGGGGAGATGTCCGGGGAGATGACAAATCAATAGCCTGTTTATATTATATCCTAATTTACCCGCCTCTTGATATTCCTGAAGTCACTGCTGAGTACTGCAGCATAGGTTTACCCCCCTCGTTAGTAACAAACATGTTATACTATATACGTTACTAACAAGTGTGGGAACAGGTGTCACTCAGGTGTTCCAATCATTTCCCATGGCCACATCGGGACCTCAAGAGGTTTGAGGAGGCCATATGGGTGGTCGTTAGTGGCTTTTGATGTTTGGCATGTTTGGCAAGACTCATAGAAGACTTTCACATCACTTGCTATCTCTTTCCACCAGACGTTCTCTTGTAGATAGATGAGGGTCTTCGCGGAGCCTAGGTGGGCTAATATTGAGTGTGTGTGTGATATGAGTACCTTGCAAATGTGCTGGTCTCCAATACAGATGTCTGGGATGCATAGGATTCACTGGTTATCATGCTTAAGGAATATCCAGTCATTACTTATCTCAAAATTCTTAAAACTCTGAGGTTGATCTAGCATTTTGGAGAAGAAGCTGTCTTCCTTGTATCACCCTGCTATCCTTTTGTGTATGTCGGTGGAGGGATCACCAAGAGCAATGATGGACATCAGAGTAGGCAGGGATTCTGAGAGAATGTCTCTTGCGGCTGTTTCAGCTGGGTCTGAATTGTTGGCTTCTGACCTTCTTTGATCAGAAGTCTGGGCCATGACATCATTTACATCATTGGTCTGGGTGCCGACATGCTACATCAGGTTCTTGGAAGTATCCGAAATTACCTGGTTCTTTGGGTCTGTCTGGGCAGTGACGTCTGAAGTCATGTGACTTTGTGGGTGTTTGTTTGCCTTAGAATCTTTCTGCTTTGTCCTTTGTTTTCCCTTTACTAACCTGCCCTCCAGTGATTCAGCTGGGGCTCTACCCAGCTTTAGAGTCACTTTATTGATCCTACTTGCAGGTGCATACTCAATCCAGTTAGTTGGCTGATTAATCCCTTGCTCAGGTACATCATTGGCCTCAATGGCTGCACCTGGCATTACCACCACATCCAGCAGTTCCCTGTCAGTCACTTCAAGTTGGCTGTCATCAGCACCACTTCTGGCCACATGTTGTTGTGCGATGCGAGCGGATCGTCTTGCCTCTGTCGCACCTAGGAACAGGGGAGTTCCAGTGTAGACCAGCGCCATCACAAAATGTAGGAGTAGTGACTTAGGTATATCGTCCTCTTTGACGCTAACATACTCACTGGCTGAACGCACAGTGCCTTTAGGTTTATTGCTATACATTCATGATAGGGCATTGGCTAATATGTTGTCCTCACCAGGCAGGTACGTGATCTCGAAGTTGAACTTGCTGAGCGCTTCTAACCAGCGCGCTTGTCTAGGGGAGAGCTTCAACTGGGTGGATATCCATTCGAGGCCTTTGTGGTTGGTGAATATCCGAAACTTCAAGCCAATTAGTAGGTGTCTAAATTGTTTCAGTGATTCGACAATCACTAACAATTCCTGTTCATGCACTGGATAATTCTGCTGCGCAGAGTTAAACTGTCTGGACCAAAAGACCATGACACCAGCAGTCTTTGGATTCAACCCTTGCGACAAGACACCACTCGCACCAGTCAGCGATGCATCAGTGGTCAAATTGATGGGTAGAGTGTTGGCAATCGCATTGGGAAGGTCGATGGCTTGTCGATGAACGTTACAGTGAGTTTCCACACAGGCTTTCACAAGATTGAATGCCCATTGATCGGTGGGGTTCCAGGACCATTTGGTGGTTTGTGCTGCCACTTTTGAGAGATGCTGCATATCCACGCGCACTCCCTCACACCCAGAGGCCAAGTAACCAACCAATCCGATAAATTGCATAAGGAGCTCCTTCGAGGTAGGTGTCTTCCAACTCACAACTTTATCGACCTTATGAGGGTCAAGACAGATACCAGCATCATCAATAACGTGACCCAGAATGCAGAGTTCCTTCTGGAATAGTTGCATCTTGGTTCACTCAGGTAAAATTGGTGCTCTCATAAAGTGTCTATAACGATTCTAACATGTTTAACATGGTCCTCCGCGGTGTCTGAGTAGATCACAATGTCGTCAAGGTACACGACCATAAACATGCCTATGTATGGGCCAAATATATGGTTCATTAAAGACTGGTACATTGCCCCAGCATTGCAGTCCCCAATTTGCATAACATGGCTGATCATAGTCCCGTCAGGGGTCGCAAACAATGTTTTGTGCACATCTTCAGGCATGATGTGTATCTGCTCGTAGGCATCCTTGCCATTGAGCAGCAAACAGAATGGCTTCGACGACACATTGTGTAAGATGGTGTCAATGTCTGGCAACGGGGAGGTGAGTTTACGAGTGTTCTTGTTTCATTGACGGGTGTCTAGTACAGTACGTAGTTTAAGTGACCCATCTTTCATGGTCTTCTTCATCATGATCATAGGGACAGCATTAGTCCCGCTGACAAACTCCCATCATTTGGTCCAGATGTAGTGGTTGCACTTTGCTCTCCACAGAGGGCACATCACTTCAGGACACCTAGACTGATGCCACGAGTACACCTTGTTTTCATCAATCAAAGGTATGACATGGTTTATGTTTCGCAGAGGTGGGAGAGGGGTCTCATGAGCCTCTTTGCAGATGTCCTTGGCATAATCAAGCAGCTCCTTCTGATAAGTCTTGATTAGATTGGTGTCTGGGCTGGCGCCCTTAACTTCTAAAACTTGGGTTTGCATGCCTCTAATTGGTAATGGTATGACACTTCTAATCTTGATTTCTGGTGGGTTGAATCCTAATAGAACCTGGTGCTGGAACAGAAACAGCATTCCGAGGATCACATCGTAAGCTTCCAGGTTCGTGATGTCAAAGGTATGAGGACTGCTGATATCTTGGTACTTCAGGTTAACAGTCGTACTTGCTTTCACAGTGCTCCGGGACCCAGATACCACTAATTGCAGCGGAATTGGCTTGTCCAGTAGAGTGTAAGTGAGTTTCAGTTGGTCGACGACAGTACTTGATATGAAATCTGTTAGGGAGCCGGAGTCTAATAGCGCGCTGCATGGCTGGTCATTCACCATTACAATAACAACAATGGAATGTGGAAGTATTTGGGTGGTTGACTTAGGCTTTGATGTGTTGCACTGAAGGGTACGAGTGTCTGTGTTAAGACCGTGCACAAAGGGTAGGACTGGATCTGAGGGGCTTGGCTTCAGCTCGTGCGCTGCGCCCCTTACCCGAGTATGTGCCCTTAATTTCAGAATGACGTCTGGAGAAAGTCCAAGGACATCCGAAGCGTGGGAAAGTTCGGAAGGACTTTCTGGACGAGTGCGAGAAACTTCCGGATGAGTGCAGGAAAGTTCCAGAGGAACTTCCGGAAATTACAACGAGGTTTTGTCCTGATACAGATACATGTAATGGCTACTTAGGACAAGTCCTGAGTAGAAGCAAACAGAGGAAAGGCTGCAAGGACAAAGTCCAAAGCAGAATAGGTCCGGAGGACTGCGGGAAAGTTCTGGAGGAACTTCCGGAAACTCGGAGGATTGGATGAGTGGAGGATCAGAGGAGCAGAGGAGCAGAGCTCTGGCCTAGGGAATTCCTCCCTAGGCCTGAGATGGATAATGACTAAGTCGGAGGACTAATATGATATTCAGACTGAGGGACTACAGGACATATACAAGAGTTTATATACTAAGGAAATAATGGAAAGATCAGTAAGCAAGAGTCTGAGGCTATGTATGAAGCATAAGCAAAGTTATCAAGCGCGAGTTGAAAATGAAGCATAGGTTTAACGGATCAGTAAGCATACCGGTAGTAAATATAACCAAGATACCAAGGACAAGAAATACCGAATAGAGGAATAGGCTGTGTTAACGTTATATGCACAGGAAATGAATTAAGAAGCTTATCATATATCGGATCGGAAGCGGATCAGATCAGATCAGATCAGATCAGAGGTCCGGACGGGAAGCATGGATATATGGGATATAACATTAGGGTGATGGGACAAAGAATGAATGATGCAGGCTAGCTGCAGCGGTATGGAGGTCTGATGTACAGAAGTAAAGGGATCTGGATGGGTGGATATGCAGAGGTGCAGGGATCCGGACAGATAGAGGACTGGAGACATGGATAGGGCGTCCAATGTTCATGCACAGACTCCGTTTGGGTACCCTTTAGTTTTGATTTGTTATCAGTTCCCTGTGATTCTGAGGGGGCTGCTTCGCTCGGCACGTCTGTGGAAAGTCATCATCTTCTGTGTTGGCATGGAGAACTGACTCCTGGGACTGGGTAAGCTGACTACTTGTTAACGTGACACCTCCCCACATTAGTCGTAGTGAAGACTTGGTGAGCACTAGATTGTCGTAGTTGTGCAGTTTATTATTAATTAACCAGGAGACAACATCAAACGTAGGATCAGTCATTTGGTCAAGGTAGATGATATAATCATCATAGTTGTGTTTGTCCAATAAAAGGTACGTGTTTGGTCCTCTGTGTAGTGATATACTGAATCAGTCCTTACCAGTAGGTTCATACAAAGGATCATATATCTCATCAGTCAGGAGAGGTACACCTAATCTTAGCAGCATTAGGGTGCGAGAGACGATCATAAGTGTCTCTCTGGCATCTAGTTCAGATCCTTTGTCTATACTGACTGCCATCCCATACAGAGCACTCACTACACCTTCTTCTATTGTGGCATTTCAACTATTGGCACTGGTGATCCCAACCGCATGAGCACCGAGGGTATCGACTGTTGAGTTCGGCCTAAATGGGAGCTGGTGTTGTCTAGGACACTCCTTTGCTAGATGCCTGGTTTGCTCACACTCAAAGCATTGGTTAAGTTCACGCAACCTTTTCAACTGATCCGGGTTCCTCTTAGGGTTCTTAGTCCTTGGTTGGGCAGTTTCTGACAAGATCTAGTCTGCCTGTTCCTCGCTGCCAAAGATTCTGACACAGTGTTTGCAGATAATGAGTTGGTCCTTTGTTGATTCAAAGGTCGGTACTGTCATAAATGTTGTCTATGAGTGGAGTTATTGCCATATGCGTAGCTGGCCACTAGGGTGGGGTTCAAGGCCAGGATAATGTTGGGGTCCTTTGCATTCTCAAGGTACGCTCGTTTTATACGTAGTGCCTTTCGCTCAATGGTATCAAGGTCAATGGTATTATGCTCGTAGCCCTTGTCTACCAGCGATGCTCTAATACATTGCTGACAATTCATCCAGAATTGTTGTACCATTTCACGATCATTGACATCGCTGACTGTATCAGCGATATTTTGGAGTTGTTACAGATAATCTCGAATGGACAGCTTAACGTCTTTTTTTGCATTTGAGGAACCTTTAACGCTGCTGGGTGTGGAAATCCAGAGGGAATGAATAATTGAATAGTTGTTCGAAAAATTTGGTGAGTGAGTACTCTTTTCATAAGTCCAGGATATCTCGCTCATAGAATCGATATGCTTGCCCACTTAGGTATTTACAAAGCATTCATATGCTTTGCCCTGGGGATAGGCAGGTTCTGTCCTTCCAGTCCCTCACTTCATGCACCCACTTCTTGAATGGGGTGGTGTTCACCTCTCTGTTGCAAGTAAACAGTGGGTCGTTCTTAATGAATCCTTGCTGATATTTCAGTAAATTCAGCTTCGAACGATATTCTTTGTGAGCATGTCTTTTGGAGCGCTTGGTATCGTCTGAATCACTATCGTGATCAGAGTCTGGCTCTAACACGAGGAAGTCAATTCCGAACCCAGTGAGGGTCTCATCCAGGTTCTTAGTGATGTTTCTCGTGTCCTTGTTAAGATGGGAGTGAAGTGGGCCGCTTCTAGAGGCTACTGAGAGGCCAGAAGAGATCAGACTAGAGTCCAGAGTAAGTTGCCAAAGAGGCAGGGAGCACTGGACTCTGGGATATGGGCGACATATGGTAAACAAATGTAAACAGACAAGCCACAATCAAAGAGTAAGTAATAACTCGACCTAGGGACATCCTAGGGAGGTTAGGAAGTCATGTAAATAGTAAGTAAAGTATCAGGAATAATGCTATGAGTATGAAGGCACAATAAGACACATAAAAGACATAGAAATGCATACTGTAGAGGTGAATGATCATTTAACTAACAGTCCTTGCCTTTCTTTCGTGACTTTGGTGATTTCTGACACTTGGTTTTAGGTTTTTGTTTGACGTCAGTTTCAGTGGATGAGCGCTCATCATTGCTGGCTGACATTGACTCAGAATCACTTGGGTCTGGATCACTGTGGTCTAGCCCAGTCATAGCACATTTCACAGAGCTTCCAGCAGGGAGGATCAAGGATGCTCTTTGATACTAATTATCCTCAGTTACCTCTCGATATCGCAAACCTTTTGGTGGGTCTCTGTTTTCTTAAGCTGTGGCCAGTATCTCACGCTTGGGCTCTAAGTCTTTAGATTCACAGGGTATTGGAGCACGGCAGGCATTGTGAGTCTGTTTCCATGTCTCATTTTCTCAGGTTTGACTCTGAATCACTAGGTTTCGGAGTTCCTGGACTTGTTCCTTCATATTCTCAATGAGATTCCCTTGTTCAGTGAATTCGATGTGGGCTAGGTCGCGATACTTTCGTAATGCAAGGTTTTGCACTTGGATAGACCCGCGACGATTGTTGTCATTCCAGAGTCATTTGGAAGATTTGTCGGAGTCCCTTGGATCGGGCTTACTCAAGCGAGGGATGTGTTCGTCGATTTCGGTCCAATGCTTAAAAAGGTCATCTGATTCGAGTACATCTTTATTCGATTTTAACTCTTTCTCTTTTAGTTGATATGGGATTCTAGGTGTTGAGGTGGCTGTTTGCACCATCGGTTTCAAGACAGGAAATTCAGGCACTTCGCCTATATTGTTGTCGTTAGGTGAGTTGAACCAGCTGATATTTTCTTTTGATTGACACATGTCATTTCAAATATTGGTATCTAGGTTCATGTTCCTATTGGTGCGTATTCTAATGTGGGATGTCTGCAATCCGCTAACACTGCCTAGAATAGGGCTTATGCTTATCATGGCAGATCCTTTGCCATCATCCTTTTCAGGGATCAATGTGTTTCCTCCACCATCTATAGGCGAGATTCTGGTGTTCGATGGGGCTCCTAGAGCCCCCAGCCACGAATCAGAGGATAGCTGATTACTAGTTGGGGCTTCTGCCCTCAAACTAAGTGATTGCTTGACTCTAGCGACGACTGTGTCACGAGTCCATGCGCTCTCAATGCCTAGGTCGAGAGCACCCACTCACTACAGCTAGGGAGCTCAGCGGGAAAGTAGCTGGTACATTTTTGTTTTTGTTGTCATTGTTGTTTGATATTTTGATTTTTGTTTTCAAATTTTGAATATAGGTTGAGATTTGTAAAGCAGGGTTGTTGACGTACGAGGGTGATCAGTCCTCGTTGATGGCGGCCATAGGGGAATTTTATTTAGGTTTAGGGAAGTTCAAAATATGTGGTGCGAGTAAAGTGTTCATACAATAGAGTTGATGTTTGAATATACTTATTTCAGACGAGAGAACTGTCCGAACTAAATGTTATTTGAGGGAGAAAGATCAATTACTCTAACAGTAGATAAAATGAGTCTTATATACTGTAGAGTAAGGAATAATTAGGAATATGAGAGAAACTATGGAAAGATGTTGCCTTGTAACGATGAAGGCTTTTTAGGAACACTACACTATGAGATCATTTTCATCAAGGAACTACAAAGATCAATAAAGTGCACTAGCAGGCACACTGTAAATATTGTGTCAATTTGAAGACAAAGGATCTTGCAAATGCTGATCAGCAAGCTGTTGTACATAGGATACTGCAGGCTATCAGAACTCTCACAGTTTTGATGCAGGAAGGTGAGTTTTTTTTCAATTAATGTGTTATATAAATGATTAATAGTATACTAATGGACTCAAATAGCATGTGCTGGTGTCCCTCATATTGCCAGAAAGGTCAAAATAATGGCAAACTATTTGTTGGATTGTCAATATGTCCCTGGCAATATCAAGGCCAATGCGGAAATATTTAAACATAGAAAAAAGTAGCAGGCTGACGATGATGACGGATCTTCCACAAAACCACAACTTGTATCTGCTGGTAACAATATGACAGTGATGGAGGAGAGAGCTATTGTTCCAATAACTTGGAAGCAACAGAGGTTCAATGTACTTGCTACAAAAGTAATTCTATTTGGTCTAAGCAAATAGGAAGCATTTTCTCAACAACTATTCCATACATGTATCTCTGCTGGCTGGTCTCTTAATTTCATTACTAATCCCAAAGTTCAAAAGCTCTTTTATGATTATATCTCTGGAGCTATAATTCCAATAAGACAGGCTTTGTCAGGCAAAATTCTTCATGCAGAAGTCACCAGAGTTGAGGGAGAAATCAAAAACACCTTCTGTAAGGATGCTTATTCAGTCCTTTCTGGTAACAGCTGGAGGGATCTAGCAAAAATACATCAGATTGCTTCATTCATACTATTAAATGTTAGCCCATTCACACTAGGGCTGCTGAATGAAGAGCAAATGTCAATATTTCACAAGATCCTTGCACTTATCCTGCCTGTTGTTGCCCACTGAACCTTACATTTCTGTTCACTATTTTAACTTCTTGAAATTTCAAAGGCACTAAAAGTGAAAGTGACAGCAATAAAACATGAGGACAAGTTACTGGTAGCTGCAGGGCAGGGTCACCAAGCAGAGAATGAGGCTCGTAACATTCTTGACCACATTTCGAATGATATATTTTGGAAAAAGCTTCTTCAGATCAAGACTCATATCAAACCACTTGACATTGCTGTTAATGTCTCATAAAACTTGAACATATGCTGTGATCAGGTCTGGCTCCTTCTTGGCAAACTCTACTGCACCTATGTAAATCTCCATGTCACAGACCATAGCCTTTCACTGACAGAAGACAAAGATAAGTCACATTCTGTGATATTTATTATTGATAGCATTGAAAAGAGATGGTAACATGCAGACCAAGACCTCTTCATTATAGCACTATTCTTGAACTCATTGATCAATTCCAATCTTATCAATAGTCATGTCCTCCCACCTGGTGTCCTTATGGGAATTGCCTGACAACTATATTTTTGTGTTTTCAAGTACAACAACACAAAAATACCAGCAGGTCTGATTGGCCAAATCTATGAATATTATCAGCATACTAGGATCTTTGCACCAGCTACATGGCCAATACAGGAACTTAAAAACTCACTGAAAGATGAGATGAGTTTTAAACACTCAAAAATTTCTACATGACTCAGTCTGTTGTGTTAGAATGGTTTCTGTGACTCTCTCTGTATCTGAGGCTTACTTGACTCTAAAAATCCACTCATACAGCTTGTACAACTTGTCTTAAGCTTTGTCCCAAACTCTACATCAGCCAAGTGCTTGTTTTCTTCATTGGGAAATACAAAATGAAAACAATGAACTCAGTTGGGTATGCAGAAGAACCACAACATGACATTCCTCAAGATGGAGCTTCATCATCAGTATATTATTGATGGCACAGCCCAATGCCACCTCAATTGTTGACTTGGCAACCTTGAAATAGTTGTTGACCGCAATCTCACAGGTAGCTACATGGAAGATCAAGAACTTGTTATGAACACTGACACCAATAAGTCTAAATCAGACAATGACATGGAGAATCTACCCGAGAACAATCATCCTCCATCATCTTCATTTTCAGCTCTTGTGCTGCAGCTGCATTAGGAAAAAATCAAGTCTCTTATTTCATTCTCAAAGTTACTTTTTTGACTTATTGTGTAAAATAAGGAGAAATAAGTAGGTCCTCATCCTTAGGATAAGGCAGTTAAGGCAGTTCAGGTGAACAAAAAGCAGCCAAAAGTCACTATTAGTGAGTGTAAAACAAAGTAATAAGTAGCTTAAGACACAAATCTAAGGGAATTAAGTGGTGTGGAATGAGGCAGTAGAGTGTGAATGATAGAGATTGAGGGGGCACAAATCCTGCAAGCAATAGGTCAGTGATGCAGCCATACGGAAAAAAAAGAAACATACAGATTTGAATGTGAGAGTGTGGATTGATGGAAGGCAGAGCACTGGCACCTGACTTGGAAAACTGCTGCTGCAATGTACATGCTTTATAATAGGTATTGCCCATGAAGAAGAATTATCACACTCATGTCCTGCAAATGGTAGATGACAATCTGAATCATCATGGCTTGAGTTCAGAGGAAGATCTACACTCACTTCCTATGAATAGTAGGCAACAACTTGGATCAGCATGGCTCTTACTCGAACAAGGATTGACACACTCACAACCTGTAAATAGTGGGCAACAATTTGGATCAGCATGACTCAAGCTCAAAGGAAGATAAACACTCACAGGCTGTCATAACAGTGCAAAGAAGATGGAGATCATCCTGTAATATTTTTGTTTAAATAGAAAGAACAGAATTGAAATAAAAAATCATTGATCTGTGTGACCAACTAGGTGCAAGGTCAGCACTTCCCTGTAAAGTACGATAGATGGTTAGAGTTTAAAAACGAAAAAGAAAATATACCTACACTGGGTACACATAGCAAGGACAAGTGCAGGCAGGAAGTTGTTAAATGTTGCTCAATGTTGAAAGTTGAATGTCGAGCATTAAACTTGAAGTGTTTTGAACTAAAGTCATATAAGTGTGTAAATAAACAAACATAAGCAAATGTTTGACTTATTGCCGCTATCAACTTAATGCCCAGGATGAAGCTAATGCAAGCATCTGGGAGAGTAGCAATGATGAATTACCTGTTAGGAAAGCACTTAGGTACGAAAGGACACCAACTCCAACACCAGTGTTTGAGGAGAAGCCAATAATAACTAGTATCTAGTGTGTCTGCCTAGTTCTCAGTAATATTTGTCTATTGACCGCTTTGTTAGCTGAGGTCAAAAAGTGACCTTCCATAACCCCCAATATCATTTTCTCCTTGAAGTTCTCAAAGTGTCTAAACTACCAATCGATTATCCAGACTTTGAAGCATCTGAGGTATCCCCCCCCCTCACTGGCTCTTTGCCAACAAACTAAGTGCAAGTCTCACGACCTTAGCCAAACATTCCTCCAATCAAATTCCTTGGTGCCAAATATGTAAAGGTTAATTTGACATATGTACAGTAGTGGAGTTCTACTTTGAGTAATAATATGTTTTGATGCCAACCTGAGTAGAGCGTACGGGTGAGGGTAGGGGTAGGTTAGGCTGAGACCCACACCCACACCCTGAGGGTATCCCCACTTACCACCTGTACGGGTTACTCATACCCATGCATATCCCTATCTACAGGACTATGTTCTTGTGGGATTTGGTGCTCGTGGTACCCTCAGATGCACTGACATCTAAATATTTAACACTTATGTCAATCTACTAGTACCCAACTATTCAACAACTCACAAGCCACCATGCAGCTTGACTTGTTCTCCAAAATGATAAAATGTGTTACAAAATTGACCGACAAAGCTAAGGCAGCCCTTGAAGACAGGCTCAATGGTCCCTTCTCCAAGAAAAGGAAGAACAATATGAGTGGGGCAAGTACAGCACCTGATAAGGCAAAAAAAGTGAAACCTGCCCAACCAAGTAGAATGACCAATAATAACCAAAACATAACACCTCCAAGTCCAAACATAATGCCTGTAAGTCCACCGATAGCAGCTCATCAAGCAGTAGTTCACACTGAGAAGGAGGAGGAGGAGGCAATGTATGGAAATGTGATTGACATTAGTGATGAGATTAAGGAGCTTGAGGAGCCAAGGTCATTGAGTCCAGGACAAGTAGAGAGTGCCAAAGATGAGCTAAGTATGAAAACAATTCAATATGAAAAACATTTTGTTAATAAACATATAGAATAGTTAATGAAAAAGTGGCTCTCACCAGTGTATGCATTCTTTAATCCAATGCCTCACATTGTTAAAATCCATGGATGGCATGCACATGAATTCAAGTGTAGTGTACAAGAATGTAAGGCTACCATCTGTCAGTTCCTGGATAAAAAAAATGCACAGTCCACTGGTAACATGTGGAAACACATTAAATCATATTGGGGTGAGGATGTACTGAATGCTGCTGATGATGCAAAGGATGCAAACAGTCCGGAGCAAAATTGTCCTAGGCATCCTGTGAGATAGTTCAATAACAGCATCATTTGATTGAAAAGGCAAAGGGAAAGTAATGTATACCACCAACACACCCATGCCGAGACAAAGTAAGTCTTCCAGACCATCATACTGACGCACAACTTGATACCACAGAACTGAACTTGTCTGTTGGGTATCTAAGAGTCTGCGACCATTTGAGATCCTGAAGGATAGAGGTTTTCTGTCATTAATGAAGACAGGCAGACCAAAATATTACTTACCTTCCCTAACAATATCCTGTGATGTTTGGCTTGTGTTTGCATGAACTTGACAGTGAATTGCTAAAATGTTACAGGTTAGTCAAATCTCATAATTTAAATTGATGTTTACTTAGTCATACCAGGAGTACAAGGGAAAATAACCAATGCCTGGACCTCACAGAACCACCAAGCCTTTGTGGCCATATGTGTCCAACTTGAACACATGAATACCCCTTAGTCTGCCATTAGATATCATTGAGGTTGCAAAGGTAAGGAAATACTTACTCAACCAGCTGTCATATCCCGCATTCTAGACCTACATCCGACAATGTTCCCACGCCTCATCCGGACCTCCAGACCTCCTGTCCATATCTCCAGTCCTCTATCTGTCCGGATCCCTGCACCTCTGCACATCCACCTCCGCATATCCACACCCGGATCCCTGTATCTCTGTACATCGGACCTCCATACCTCCACAGCTAGCCTGCATCATTCATCCTTTGTCTCATCGCCCTAAGCACGTTCTGTCCGATTCCCGGATCTGATGTCCGGACACCTGATCTGCTATCCACCTCTCAGGATCTTTGGATCCAACATATACTTCATATCCAAACCCAAACCTTAAATCAGCACCCATCCCCTTATGGTAATCACCTGTCTCCGGTCTTCGGTTATCTCTGTTTTTGTTTTGCTTATTGATCCTTGTACAAGTTTCATCTCCGAGTTCATTTCCTATGATCTGTTTCACTTACTAATACATTTCCACATGCTCATACATAGCCTTACCCCTCTGTTTACTGATCTGCACAGACTTACCTCCAGTATAAACTCCTGTAGATACTCCTGTATTTCCTTAGTCTGAATATCATATTAGTCCTCGCACTAGCCTTCACACTAAGTCCTCATAACTAGTTTCTTCCTTGTTAACATCCACCTTAGACCTAGGGAGGAATTCCCTAGGCCAGAGCTCTGCTCCTTTGCTCCTCCACTCCTCCAATCCTCTGATCCTCTGCTCATCCGCTCCTCTGATCCTCCACTCATCAGATCCTGAACTCCTCTGAAGTTTCTGGGAGTTCCTCCAGAACTTTCCCATGGTCCTCCGGACCTATTCTGCTTTGGACTTTGTCCTTGCAGCCTTTCCTCTGTTTGCTTCTACTTAGGACTTGTCCTAAGTAGCCATTACATGTATCTATATCAGGACGAAACCTCATTGTAATTTCTGGAAGTTCCTTCAGAACTTTCCTGCACTCATCCAGAAGTTTCTCGCACTCATCCGGAAAGTCCTTCTGAACTTTCCCGTGCTTCGGATGTCCTTGGACTTTCTCTGAACGTCATTCTGAAATTAAGGGCACATACTCGGGTAAGGGGCGCAGCGCACGAGCTGAAGCCAAGCCCCTCAGAATCAGTCCTACCCTTTGTGCACAGTCTTAACACCAGCACAGACAATGACACCATGTGACTAGTCCCATAGTGGTCAAGGACTTGCAGCGGTTTTTGCAAAGATGCTAGAGAAGTTTGGAATATCAGATAAGGCAAGAAATTGAACAAATGAAACCCTTACAAGCTGACATTGCAATGAATAGCTGTTGAGCATAACATGTGACAATGTGTCCAATAATAATGTGATGATTGATGACCTGGAGTCTCTGGTGCCAACATTTGGAGGTTGTCATATCCCATGTTCCGGACCCGGACCAATCACGCAATCATCTCCGGACTTAATCGCTTCTTGGACCCGAACCAGGTGGCACCCCGACAAGGACCCCGGAACCCAACCACCAACATCACGCCCGACAGCACCAAGGACGCCGAACGGCGGCCCCAACGCTGCAACCAACGCAGGATCCTCATCAATCCAAAACCAAGAACCAAGGTATACCCAACCAAAAACAGCAAACATGGCCCCAACCAGCACAACGAACCCTCCAACCGCCTCCCAACCAACACGCATGAACAACCGTAAAACAACCGCAAGCAAACCATTACTAACTATCAGTAAATTTAACGAAGAACATGCCCTAGGGACGGGTATAAGAACCGACGTCAACTCAACAAATTCGGCAAGGAAAATCCTATCAACTCATGGCTTAGTACTACCAACAGCGGGCAACATGCTTCAGCCAATAGCAACGGCCCTGTTTGAGTTCAGCATCTCAGCCAACCTAGGAGCAACCCACATCGACATCCTTTGAGCAATGGCCTTTGTACTGCTGGAAGTCGACCGCGAAATTGACGTCTCAAGTATCGTAAAGAAAGTTCAAGCCTTGATGGGAGGACCAGTGGCCATGCTGGACGAGAAGATAGAAGAGCTAGAGAAAGTCGTAGAGAAGCACAAAACAACGCTAGAATATACAGCGTCAGAGGTAAGCAAACAGTTAAACTCTGTAGTACTCAAGGTATCCCATGCAGCCAAGAACACTGTGACACCGCAACACGTCCTGACCATGAATGAAGGTACAGCCGGAAAGAAAGACCAGAGATCATATGTGACAGCAACCAAGGAAAGAATCCCGGCACCCCTGATCAAGGCCTTAGCTCGCAATGAAGCCCAAGGATGCCAAATACTCTTAGAAAGGCGCTCACCAAACTTCACCAACACACTCATCAATCTCACGGAAATCTAGCTGGTCGCAAAAGCAAACCTAGCAGTGGAAGCCATGGAAAAAGAAGAAACTGACATACCACAGAACATCAAGTTCATCTCAGCCAGACGCCTCCCCCATGGAGGCGTATTATATGAACTAGACTCAGCAGAATCAGCTTCCTGGCTCAACAACCCACCAAACCGCAGCAAATTCCTCGAAGGTTTCGGAATTGAAGTCGTACTCAGAGACAGAGCGTACCATGTCATAGTGGAGAACGTGCCGATAAACTTCGTGCCAGAACAACCAGCAGCATTAACTGACATCGAACAGAAAGCAGGAATGAAACCCAAGACAATATCAAAGGCAAGATACATCAAGCCGATCAACAGACACAACCCGGACCAGCGAACGGCCCACGCCATCCTCACCTTCAACACCAAGGAGAGTGCCAACCAAGCAATCAGATTTGGCCTCTCGGTCGCAGGTAAGAAAGTATACGCCAGGAAACTGATTACGGAACCCTCCAGATGCCTTAAATGCCACTCCTTCGACGGTTCACACATGGCCAAGGACTGCCCACAGGAGGAAGACACCTGCGGGACATGCGGTGGATCACACAGGACCTCCACCTGCACAATAAAGGACCAAAGTAACTTCTACTGCGTGAACTGCAACGTCCAGGGCCACGCCACCTGGAGTAGAGACTGCCCAACATTCAACGCGAAGTGGAACACTCACAAGAACCGAAATGCAGAATCTACATACCGCTACTACCTAACTGATGACCCCCTTACCTGGGAGAAGGTATCGAATTCAGACGCCGAATGGAACGATCAAGAAGAAGCGCAAACAAGACCACCCCAACCCCAGCCCCCCCAACCGCAACCAACCCAAAGGTACCCGCCGCCAAGAGACAGGTCCGATGAGTGGCGCACAGCTACAAGACAACAGAGACCGCAAAGGACCCCCGCCTACAACCAGAACCCCAACCAAGTCCCGCTAGGAGGACAATTGAGAATAACAGACATATGGGCCTCACAACCGCGGCACCAACCGGCTCCAACCCAGCAACGCCCTCCGAATCCAAGCAATGACCCAACACCCAGCGACACCAGCACCCAGTCAGCGACATCTCGGCGAACGCCCCCACCAATGGGAGAGTATAACCCAGGCAGATGGAGTGACGACCAAGACTTTGAATAAATGCCTGTACAACCCAACGACCAACCGCCGGCAAGGGACAACCTCAGGATATGGTAACAAAATATTAGAAAATCACTCCCCGCCTGGGAACATATGTTAAAAAACCTGGACCCTAACGTGTATGATATCGCCTGCATACAAGAACCCTATTTAAACCCGGTAAAGCTCGCTAACGCCTCCAACCTTAGACAATACTGGGATGTATTATACCCATCAGACCACCATTCCAGCCCCAACAGAATGCAAGTCATCATGTTAGTCAACAAGAAGCTCTTGAAGAATAACTGGCACATCATAACGATCAAATCACCAAATGTAATGGCAGTTGAGCTAGTGGGCGACTTTGGAAAGGTGCGCATGTACAATATTTATAACACCTGTGACAACGACAACACCCTGCACTTCCTCGAAAGACACATGGCCACTGAGCACAACACCAGACAGGCCCGAGTGCAATGCATCGCTCAAGGCGAACAGGAGGAAAAACCGGAGTACATAATGTGGATGGGCGACTTCAACCGCCACCATCCTATGTGGGAACCACGACATAATACCCACTTATTCACCGTGGTGAACCTCACCGCCGCAGCTGTACTAATAAACTTATTATCTCTGTATAACCTTGTACAGGTACTGCCACCGGGAACAGCCACCTTAGAAGCATCAAACACAAGAAATCTCACACATCCAGACAACACCTTTTGTTCAATGCAAATGGAACAGATGGTCACTCAATGCAATGTCAAACTGCAACTCCGCCCGGTCATAACAGACCACTTCCCGATCATAACCGTCCTAGATCTAGAACCCGAACGCGCCATATCAACGCCTAAGCACAACTACTGGGAGACCGACTGGAAGAAATTTAGAGAACACCTATCGGACAAGCTAAGTGCCATCCCCCCTCCAGCAGAACTCACGACCCGCACACTGTTTGAACAGGCTCTGGCAGCACTAACAAGTAGGATAACGGAGACAGTGGAAGCCAAGATCCCAAAAACCAACCCCTCCCCATATGCCAAATGTTGGTGGTCAAAGGAACTAGACGCAGAATGAAGAACGGTCCACAGGCTGGCAAGAGAGTCGAGGAAACTCCAAGCAAGATGAAATGACCCTATCCATGAGGAGTACAGATCAGCACACAATAGGTTCTCAGAGAGTATCAAACGAGCAAAGGCAGACCACTGGAACGAATGGATGGAGAAACTGACACCGGCAGGAATTTGGACCTTCCACAAATACACCGCAAGCAATCCAGCCGACCAAGTCCACACAAGAATAAAGACATTACAGGACCCAAGAGCTGATGGCCAAATCGGAGCAACTCAAGACAACGCTCATAAGATCAAGCTACTCTATAATGTCTTTTTCAGACCACCAGTGGAAAATGACTATGTTGACCCAGAATACACCTATGACCCACCGATATGCGACTTCGAGCCCATCATGGACCAGCAAGTGTATCGTGCAATAGCCAAACTAGCGCCTCACAAAGCCCCGGGCCTGAACAGCATACACAATATAGTCTTCACCCGGTGCACAGATCTGTTAGTCCCATACATGTCGCCCATCTTCCGCGCTACATTCAAGCTCGGAATCTATCCCAACGAGTGGAAATGCTCATCGACCATCGTCTTAAGGAAGCCAGGGAGACCGGATTACAGTGTTCCGAAAGCTTACAGACCGATCACGCTACTAGACACCATGGCTAAGATTTTATCCTCTTGCGTAGCAGATGACCTGACGTACATTGCAGAACAACACGGCCTACTCCCAGCAACACACTTCGGTGGAAGACCAGGCAGATCAATGGTAGATTCACTCCACCTACTAATGAAATTCATCACAGATGCCTGGGCATCGAAGGAGGACCACGTCTCACTACTATTCCTCGACGTGAAAGCCGCTTTCCCAAGCATAGTCACCAACAAGCTCCTGCACATTATGCGGAAGAAAGGCATACCGGAGCAGTACGTCGAGTGGTACAGAAGGAGACTAGCAGATAGAACCACCTACCTCTTCTTCGACGACCACCAGTCCAAACTCTTCAACGTGTCAGATGGCCTTGACCAAGGCTGCCCACTGTCACTGATAGCCTTCATATTCTACAATTCAGATGTACTAGAAGTTGCTGACCCTAACCCACGCAAAGGAGAGTTAAGCTTAGGCTTCCTCAATGATGTTGCGCTGGCAGCCAGAGCCACATCATACGCAGAATCAAATGCCAAACTCAAGACTATGATGGAGAAATGAGGGGGTGCACTGGAGTGGAGCGAGCAACATCACACTGAGTTCGAGCTTGAGAAAACTGCGCTAATATGCTTATCAAGGAAACACATACCAAGTGAGGAGAACCCCCGCAAAACAGTACCAGAACCACGACCCGCCATCACTATCCGCAACCACACCATTCAACCATCCAAGTCCCACAAGTTCCTGGGAATGGTAGTAGACGAAAATCTCAACTTCAAAGAACACGCTGTAGAGACTAACATCTCTGTGGCCTCGTAGAGGTCTAATTTCCGATGTGTGTCGAGTGCTAATCATTATCCGAATCATTCCCTATCATATCCGACTCAATACACACCAAACCCGAAAACATCGGACATCGGACATCGGACATCGCATCGGACTATTGGACTTCGCTTGTACTCGTCCTACCTATGTCCTGCCTCATTGCGCTAGCCCCCACTAGGTGCATAGTTACTTGTTTTCCCATCGCTAACATTGTAGACCACATTATTACATGTCCGCAGCACCTCATGTCTTATTACATAGGACATCGGATCCGAAAATATTGCGCTACTACTTTCGCCTATATGGTTCTGGACTTCTACGTATCTACATAAATATTGGACTCCCCATAGCATTATTCATTATCCAAGTAGAGGGGAGCAGTTCCCCGACGCTTAGTGGTCAAATCCGATATTTCGTAGTTCTTAGTTGATATTGCGAATATCATCGCTCTTTCATTATCCGTATCAATCATCGTTGTCATCACGCATACCGCTCGCTTTTCCGACGCTCGCATAACGCGTCACTATTAGTTTCCGCATACCCGACCTGAATCCAACTACCCGACCCAACAAACCCGACGCTTTTGCATCGGACATCGTAAATATACCTTCGGACATTGTTTCCCGCGCTCGGACTATTGATCTCACATTACTCACTTACCCCCAAGACTATTCCCAGACTGCAGACCCCTGGGTCGAACGCACTTGTCAGGCAAGTATAACAGACTAGGCAGTGCAAAGACCACAACACAAATATATCAGTTTGGAGCAATCTTCATTTGTTCCTCTCTGTATTGTAGTTTCTACAATGCAGCCTACGCCCTTGCAAAAGGGACCAAGTACGCGCTGGCCTGTACGAGAATAATTCGCCCAACGAAAGGGATGCACGGAAGGCTGATGAAGCGACTGTTCGAGGGGGTAATAGTCCCAAAGATGCTGTACACAGCAGACGTGTGGTGCTCAGGCCTCGTGGCCAAGGGGAGAGGAAAACAAAGGGGAGGCAAAGGAGCGCGAGGATTCACATTGCAAATGTCAAGGGTCCAGCGAATGGCCACTCTCCTAATAACTGGTGGACTAAGATCATCTTCTAATGATATGCTGGATGCACACACTAACGTCCTTCCATTCCAACAGCTACTCCGGAAAGTCTGTCTCAGAGCAACACTCAGAATGGCCATGCTCCCGCAAATCCACCCGCTAGCTAAAGGCATTCGTGCAGCATACTCCTATGGCGCAAAGAGAGAGTTTAAGGGGAGAAAACAACACCCGTCTCCGCTCCACAAGCTGATGTATGAATTCCAGATAAACCCTGACAAGATGGAGAAAATATGGCCAGTCAGACACTATCCAAAGTGGGCCCCAGACGTAGAGTCCCGCATCGCGGACGAGACAGAGGGAGCAATAGAAGAGGACATGGGAGCCAACGAAGACATCCGGGCGTACTCGGACGGATCCCTAATTGACGGCGGAGTAGGAGCAGCAGCAGTGATCATGAGAGGCAAGGAGGAGGTACGAAGCTTGAGATTCTACCTGGGCAGGGACACAGAACACACAGTGTACGAGGGCGAGCTTGTAGGAATGATCTTAGCGGTCCAACTGCTCAAAGAGGAGGGAGGAGGAAGAGGGGGGACCATGTCGTTGGGAGTAGACAACCAGGCCACCATCCGCGCCACGGCAGCCTTCCATTCCCAACCGGGACATCATCTAATGGACATGTTCCATGACAACCTACGCGAACTCATCCCGGACAATGACGAAAGGAAACTCATCGTCAAGTGGACACCAGGCCACAAGGGTATCCAGGGCAACGAAGCAGCGGACGTGCAGGCGAAGGAAGCAGCCAGAGGAAACACGTCAGAAAGTCACACACTCCCAGAATCGTTGGTGATGAACCGGGGGGAGATCATGGAACTGCCACTAAGCAAGTCAGCAGTCAAGCAAGTACTCTACCGCAAAATCAAGAATGAGGCCGTGAAGATCACACAGAACTCGCCGAGATTCGCTACACTCCACACCATAGACTACTCCGCTCCCTCCAACAAGTTTGCCAAGAGCGTCGCGATGCTGCCAAGGAAGCACAGCTCCATCCTGTTTCAACTCCATACGGGTCACATCGCGCTCAACAAGCACCTGCACCGCATTTCAAAAACCCCGTCAGCCAAATGCGAAAAATGCAACGCGCACGAGGAAACCGTTCACCACTTCCTACTCACTTGCCCATCATTCATCAGACAGCGCAACGCTCTGAGACTCGAAGTCGGCCAGCGCAATTGCAATGTCAAGTACCTTGTTAAGACCGTGCACAAAGGGTAGGACTGATTCCGAGGGGCTTGGCTTCAGCTCGTGCGCTGCGCCCCTTACCCGAGTATGTGCCCTTAATTTCAGAATGATGTCCGAAGAAAGTCCAAGGATGTCCGAAGGACGTCCGATGTGCGGGAAAGTTCAGAAGGACTTTCCGGACGAGTGCAAGTAACTTCTGGATGAGTGTGGGAAAGTTCCGGAGGAACTTCCGGAAATTACGATGAGGTTTCGTCCTGATACGGATACGTGTAATGGCTACTTAGGACACGTCCTAAGTAGAAGCAAACAGAGGAAAGGCTGCAAGGACAAAGTCCGAAGCAGAATAGGTCCGGAGGACTGCGGGAAAGTTTCGGACGAGCGTCCGGAAACTTCGGAGGATCGGATGAGCGGATAAGCAGAGCTCTGGCCTAGGGAATTTCTCCCTAGGCCCGAGATGGATTTTGACTAAGTTGATAGACTAGAACTGATGTGAGGACTTAGAGTGAGATCTAGTGCAAGGACTAATATGATATTCAGACTGAGGAACTACAGGACATATACAAGAGTTTATATACTAAGGAAATAACGGAAAGATCAGTAAGCAAGCGTCCGAGGCTATGTATGAAGCATAAGCAAAGTTATCAAGCGCGAGTCGGAAATGAAGCATAGGTTAACGGATCAGTAAGCGTACCGGTAGTAAGTATAACCGAGATACCGAGGACAAGGAATACCGAATAGAGGAATAGGCTGTGTTAACGTTATAGGCACAGGAAATGAATTAGGAAGCTTATCATATATCGAATTGGACCGGATCGGACCGGACCAGATGTCCGGACAAGAAGCGTGGATATACGGGATATGATATTAGGGCAATAGGACAAAGGATGAATGATGCAGGCTAGCTGCGGAGGTATGGAGGTCCGATGTACGGAGGTAAAGGGATCTGGACATGGATGCGCGGATGTGGATGTGCAGAGGTGCAGGGATCCGGATGGGTAGAGGACTGGAGACATGGATAGGGCGTCCGAAGGTCCGGATGAGGCGTGGGAACATTATCGGATGTAGGTCCGGAATACAGGATATGACATACCTACTCAACGAGTACAAAGGAATGAGGGCGACACTGAAATACATAGCACGCACGAAACGCTTCGAATGCACCTTTGGAGACATGACTCCCCCGGAGGAAAAGGAAGAGCAGACAAAAAAGTAGTTGAGGAGAGAAGAAGAACCCCACTAAAGTCACCACATATCACCCATCCCCATTGCCTCCAGAAGGCTCCAACGTTCTCGCTCACGCCGGAACCATTGTCAAAGATACGAAACCAAGACTCAATTAGACTTCATATGATAGCAGTACATACATGTAGGTAATGTCCAACATAGGGCTCCACCCCAACGGACACTAAACAAGGATTTAAATAAATAAATAAAATCTCCGGACTTCCGGATCTGGTCAGCTCCTATCTTCCATGCCTTTTCCCTTTGGTATTTCCCTTATCAGTTAGTATGCTTTATTTTCTGTCCCTTATTCATTTCCGTCTTCATTTTACTAAGTTCCAATAGACTAGTGATAGTCGTCCCACATGCTCTGTCCATAGCCTCACATAGCCTCACACTGCACTGACTGTTTCTCCATTATGTCCTCAGTAGTATATAAACCCTGTACAGTCTCTGTAGTTCCTTAGTTCAAATATTATCTCATGTTCATTGTTTGTCAGCGCAATCAACATGAGCCCTTCTGTATCACCTCGTAGAGGCTATTTTGCAGTGTCCCTCAGCATCCTATTGCTTTACTATATAAAGTGCAGCTTTCCCACGAGCCACGCTTAGCGGCCGCTACTTTCCTGCAACGGCCGCAGTGTTCCCGCGCGTGCACAGCTGCGCTTAGCCGCACTTTTCTTGCGCTTCATCGGCCAATGTTCCGCATCCATCCATAGTCCAAAACCAACCCAATGGTACGTTATTCCATGATTATATTTACATATCAGACCATTTCCGCATCGCACCACCTTTATTTCGTCATAGACCCTTATTTACATATAGCTTTACATACCCTACTCGGTAGCGCGTTGGCTCGGTTCCGCATGACAGCGCTTAGTGCAATACTTAAACACTAGCAGTACATATCATTCAAGAGCTTGTTTTCTGGACGTTCCAGTAGCTATTGGCAATCCATATCCGTTTACCGCTTGCACCATGTCTGTTATCGTCCACTTTACATCTATTTCTATTGTCTATCATCTCTATCATCATCCGAACCACTCGTGCATCGGCTGCTTCACAGCCGCGTTCTTCCCACGCATTCAGCTTTCGGCCGCCACTCCGTTCCCGCGCGCGCTGTAGAAACTACAATACAGAGAGGAACAAATGAAGATTGCTCCAAACTGATATATTTGTGTTGTGGTCTTTGCACTGCCTAGTCTGTTATACTTGCCTGACAAGTGCGTTCGACCCAGGGGTCTGCAGTCTGGGAATAGTCTTGGGGGTAAGTGAGTAATGTGAGATCAATAGTCCGAGCGCGGGAAACAATGTCCGAAGGTATATTTACGATGTCCGATGCAAAAGCGTCGGGTTTGTTGGGTCGGGTAGTTGGATTCAGGTCGGGTATGCGGAAACTAATAGTGACGCGTTATGCGAGCGTCGGAAAAGCGAGCGGTATGCGTGATGACAACGATGATTGATACGGATAATGAAAGAGCGATGATATTCGCAATATCAACTAAGAACTACGAAATATCGGATTTGACCACTAAGCGTCGGGGAACTGCTCCCCTCTACTTGGATAATGAATAATGCTATGGGGAGTCCAATATTTATGTAGATACGTAGAAGTCCAGAACCATATAGGCGAAAGTAGTAGCGCAATATTTTCGGATCCGATGTCCTATGTAATAAGACATGAGGTGCTGCGGACATGTAATAATGTGGTCTACAATGTTAGCGATGGGAAAACAAGTAACTATGCACCTAGTGGGGGCTAGCGCAATGAGGCAGGACATAGGTAGGACGAGTACAAGCGAAGTCCAATAGTCCGATGCGATGTCCGATGTCCGATGTCCGATGTTTTCGGGTTTGGTGTGTATTGAGTCGGATATGATAGGGAATGATTCGGATAATGATTAGCACTCGACACACATCGGAAATTAGACCTCTACGAGGCCACAGAGATGTCAGTCTCTACAGCGCACCCGCCGCTAAGCGGCATCTTCTGTGCTCATTTCTAGACCTTTGCTGCACTAGCTTCCCCTTTAGGGTTGAACGCACTTGTTCTGCAAGTATAGCAGACTAGGTGTTGGATGACCTACAACATAAAGATATCGGTTTGGAGCCTATAGCACCACACTGAGTTGTAAACCTACACCAGGCCTGTACGTACCATTATCTAGTTATTCTGACTCTGCACTGAATCTCACACATCGGCAGTCAAACCTCCCCATCTTGAACACCACAATAGAGACTCCACAAGGATCAGCTCCCTCCCCGACCAAATCAACACTGTCCTCGGCCTCTGGTACTCTACCCCTCGAAGTCAAAACATTTCCTTCTTCCCTGAGTTCCCCAGCTCAGACAAGTTCAAGCGATGAATTATGGGCACAAGTCGAAGATCTGTCTGAATATATGGATGGCATCAGTTTGAGTTGAGACAAGTAGAGGAGGGCACATAGAATACAATACTACGTTTTGAATACTGTTTGTACCTCTGAAGGATCTATGGTGTAACTGTCAATGCATTACGAAAATTCTATGCTTGCAAGCTGTGTTCTATCGTAAATGTCATCTATGCATTATGAAAAGATAATTTGATGTTGCATCTCTCATCTCACATACTAGCTGATGATAAAGATCAAAATAACGCTAAGTGATACTCATTTGATTCATATCATGCTGTATCCAAATACTTGCTTTGAGTTTCTGTCCTGAAGCATGGCTGAATTTCGTTTCAATAACACATTTTAAATACTCGCAACTTTCATGTGACGAGAAACTTGTTCTGTTCATCTCTCTTCAACAAACACAACCACCATACATCATGCATCCCAAGTATGAAACTGCAGAGGAGTGTCATGAGGCTTGACTAAAATCAAAGGAGAGCTATGCACAGTAAATTGCTCTCAATTCTTCTTGCCTCACCAGCCTAATACAAATACACTTCTAGTCACAGAGTTCAAGAACAAGTCAAGTCTCACACACGATGGCAACGCCGTAGAGGGGCAGCTGTGGTGAGTTCTCACTCGACATTCATGTGCATGTCACCAGTAATGCCTGCACTTAGGATACTCAAAGTGTTACAAGTAACATCGGTCACGTGGCCCCCCTATCATTTTCCCTTCATCCTCGTCCTCACCATCTACCAGCTCATACTCCTCTACCGGATATCTGTTGATCGGATCCTTGGGACCGTTCCCATCCCTCGTCTCCATCCCATCATCCGCCTTATCTCTGATAACGCACCAACGTGCGCATGTGCCTTGGCACCTTGACTCGTCTAGACTCATGCCACCAATGTGGCTTTCCCTTCTCATCTCCCTTGACTCGCACCTGCTGTGCATTGTAACCCTACTGTTGGCCCAGTCCAATGTTCGTTGGTCTCATTCTGCATTCGACCTCTCATCACTAATTAGGCTGTGTTGCCAATGTACCTATACCCTTTCCATTTCCCCTTTACCCTTACCTACAGTATGGTAACCCAGCCCTCAACCCTCTCCACTTAGTATAAGTAGTTGGTCATATTGTATTAGATTCCCTAACTTGAATCTACTCAATTACTCGAAACTACTTCCTTCAAGAGCCTCTCAGCTCTTGTCTTTAGTACAACTTTCTTAGGTGCTCGTTGCATCTAAGTCTACCTCAATCGACTGTCCTCCCTTTGACTTCAGTGACTTCACAGACAGCCGTCTTAGAAGTCACGTGACACACGCGTCTGTGATATCTGCCGACTCGACGTCGCCAGTCTCACTCGCTATACGGGACCCTTCCGGTTACATCACAAACATTAGCGGACGACGCCCCTCTTAGGGCTCCGCATAACAGATCTATTTGAGTGCATAACACAAAGCCTTCTTCAGTGTCTCAATAACTTATGGTTAAGTTTAGGCTACCGCAGCGGTACTCTCCAACATAAATTCTTGGAAGCATATGGGATGTCAATCGTGACCAAGGTAGACTGAGAGGGTTGGGGTTCAGTCAAGCCGGGATGCGAGGCAGGTCTCACAGAGGCAAAGCATGTGCTTCAACAAGCACACGACTTGCACACTGAGGCCCGTGATATTGAGGGGCCTCTCACAGATCAATTGCGGGAGGGAATCACATCTATTGTAGATGTGGTAGATTTGCATGTTTGTGTATGGGAGGAGTTGTTGTCGATGATGGAATTAGGAGTTGATGCGTACTTTGATGCCCTTCACTATGGTTCACTGATCTGGAAAAGAACCGCATAATGCATGTTCAGTAGACAATAGCATTATTTTCACACCCAAAGAACATCAATAAAGAAAATTTATAGCATGAGCGACCAATAATCAGTCAAAGACATAGATACAAGGAGGATACAGTATGGTAGATTGATGGATCAACGTTGTTTAAATTAAAAGTAGCTACCTTCAAAGTTTTGTGGGTCTTGGCATTATTCAAGTTGAAGGTACCTATCATGTAAGTTTTTGTCAGTGACTCGGTGCTGTTCAAATGAAAAGTAGCTACCTTCTAAGTTTTTGTGAGTGACTTGGTGGCGTGGAAGTGGAAAGTACATACCTTCCAAGTTTTTGAGTGATTTGGTGTCCTTCAAGTTGAAAGTACATACCTTACAAGTTTTTGTGAGTGATTCGGTGTTGTTCAAGTTGAAAGTGTGTACCTTCCATTGTGAGTGACTCGGTGAAGGTAACAACAAGGGAACCGGCCTTGGAATGCGCAGCAGAAAGCCTAAGTTGGATGGACTTAGATATAGGATGGCGCACAGGAAGCAGAAGTTAGTGCATACCTTCCATTGTGAGTGACTCGGTGTCGCTCGAGTTGAAGGTAACAACAAGGGAATCGGCCTTGGAATGCACAGCAGAAAAGCCTAAGTTAGTTTGGATGGACTTGGACATAGAATGGTACGAAGCACATTGATTCAGAAGTTAGTTTCCACGGTTCAGCATGTACCGCCGGCACGGAACCAAACTCACAGTTCATTTCATTATGTAAAGTGTTTGGCTGAAATACTGAAGTACTTGCAAGTAAGTGAAGCACATGTGAACCTCATGTCAACGACTATATCTTGCTTATAGTTCATGGTTAGTTGGTTTGGACATCCCTCATCTACCCATAGCATGGAGTTAGTGGAGTTTGGTGATTGGTTTCACTGCCAGGATTGTGCGGATGTCTTTCGACTAACGAGCGCTAGACACACGCCACTTGACTATAACTTGGTCCATGTGAGATTCTACACTACACTGACATTTGAGGTGCTATTGCTAACTGTGGCCCTAGTTCTGCATCAGTTATGATCATCTCTGCTCAAATACACCCATTATTCTTTCAATGAGGTTTTGCTGGCCACGGTCTGACATGTGAGTCAATGTAGTCTAGAAATTCTTCTCATCCGCTGATGTAAAGGATTTAGCGTACAGCAGTCCCTCATTGTTGCATTGGTATGTACCTCATTTCATTAAAACTTAAATGATTATATCTTTTGGTATGGTTACTTCTTAGTGCATGTCCTTGATACTATTCACCCTGCATGACTGGTGTATCACCAACAGTACATCACACACAGTTACATGCTTCTCAACCAACTTGAGTGCCAGCCGTCTGGACGTCACCTTCTCAGGGGGAGTTGACATGCACGTGATTCAGATACCTTCAATGCCTCAGGACAACGGTTAATATTTTTATTTTATTTTCATCATAAAATTAATGTGATCCAGAGTGTTGGCGTAATTTTTTTCATCACTCAGCCATGGGTTTTCCAGTGCAGCCAGTGCAATATCTCAATACTATGGACAACTTGAACTTTGTATTCCCTGATCCACCTGGTCATCTGTCCGACTTAGATGGCAGTAACCAGAGTTGTCCACCAAGTAAGTAGATTGATTTGCATATGATTTTAATACTCACTCATATTAGACTTGTACAAGACTCCAGGACGTGGACACCAAGTGCCATCATACCCTCAGTTCTACCCAACAGATCACTCAGCCAACATGATCCCACCAGCTATGCACGGTTTACAGCTTGACCCAAATCTCGCCTACTCGCAAAATCTATTTAATAACATTGATCCCTATATGTTCGCTTCCTTGTCAGACCCGGCCTTTTACCCCCCACTGCCCTCCCTATGTCACCTCCTAGAACAACGTGACACTGAAGATACTTCTGCGTTCCAAAACTCGGTAGTCCAACATGACACCCCCCAGGGCATGCCCAGTCTCCCCAGTGTGCGCAACAAGTCCACAAGTGATGATTCACCGTCCAACAGTGAGGACAGAACCCACCATTCATCCACTCACCAAAATCTTCCAGCCACACATGACACCCCCCCAGATGTGCCTCCTGTCTCAAGTAATGAATTGACATCCAACACCGACAATCGTCATGAGACGACCCAGGACACTGGCACCATTGTGCAAGGATGCGCCAGCAAAATGGTTCCTGAAGCCAATAATTTGTCATGGGCTGTGAGGAACCCTAGCAGACCAGTGCTGGTTCCTCGAGCACCTCTCAACGCGATGCAGAAGGGACGTGCTAATGCGCAGAGAGCATTGCATAAGATTTTGGCTCAGCAACGCAAGGAGGCGGAAGATGCCCTGCACATGGCCATTCAAAAAGCTCTCTCTGAGCATGAGGAAAAGACTAACCATCTCACTATTGAACATGGTATCACTGTGGAGAAGGTGAAGAAGCTTATGGGAGGCGAAAGGCACTACAAAGGCAATTGAAATGCGCAACTCGCTAATGCTCTGGTACACGCAAAAGCAAAAGCTCAGGAAGTAAATGCAGGTGAGTCATTTAGATTTTCAGGTGTCGTTATGTATTCTGATTGAAGCAACAGATTGACTGTGTGGTGCCAAGTACTCACTTAATGAAATCCGAGAGATGGTCAAGGACGATTAAGATATGCAAAACTTGAACCATGTGGATCAGTGAGAATTCATTCACAAGCTCAATGAGCATCGTGCACTCCAGCATATGAGTATTCGTGCAACTAACACTGCAGCAGCACGTGATGTTCAGTCTACTTTGGACACCATTTTCAAGATGGTAGGTCTTATATCGCGTGACAATGGACATCTAACTAACGAATGTATAGCTTGATAGTCTTGCTGTCCGAACAGGAATCTACACATGTCTCTTCGCCTCACGTGGACATGTGTACGACACTGCACAGGCAACATGGTCTGGAACTGACAATGTCATGGACTTCTGGGAGGATGTTGTCCAAATGGAGGCCGACAAAATCACATGAAAATTAGAACAATGGGCATGCATGATTGGTGTTACAATAACATGCCACCTTCACCCTATGCTCCCTCTTCCCGACTTACCGACACGGCGGAGCACCGCCAGAGCCTAACTGGATGCCACTGGATACCTAGAGCAGCCTAGAGTTGCTATGATGTCACCCCTGGCCTAGAAGGGCCTCCCGATCTCATCATGATCCACCTCATGAAGAACTAGACCGACGCATGCCGCCTCATGCGTTGATGGACTCAGAGGCCGGAGCGCCTCATGTACTTATCTTGACATAGAAGAGGCGCCTCAATGCATCTTATCAGACAAGCATGGCTTGCCTCATGGATCTTATCTCTGACTAGAATAGATCCACAGATACAGACTCCTCCCGAACTATGTAGCTTAGACCTATATAACAGTAGACACATATCATTGTATTCCCTACTTTGATATACTTGGTTTTCCCTTGAACATCCTTTCAGAGTGACCTCCAGTCCCTCTGTCTTGACCACACTTCTAAGGCAAGCCGACGCTACCTTAGCCGTACATCCGTTAGCCCTATAGCTTGACGAGCCACCGCGCTTACCAAGCTCATCGGAGGATACCTTGGCCTTCGACCAAGCTTAGAACCCATCCTTCTGTCGCCAGACGATTGGCTATTCAGCCAGAGAAGGCTTGACCTATCCAAGTCATAACAATTGGTCGAAGTGAGTCTTGTCTCACATCTATATATATTTACTGACTTTTACATGCCAGGCATCAACGAACGCAAGACCATGCAAAACATGCAATGTGTTTGCACTCGACTCCTCAACTCAGGTCTAAGTAAGTAATTTTTAAAAAATATCACACTGATGCCATTACTGACTGGTGTATTTTAAGGGACTATAGTGAAGCGACGGTGAAGGTACAACAATTCAGAGAGTGAGTCTGAACAATGTTGGGTCTTGCAGAACCTAGCTGCTATTCGACCCTAAAGGGTTTCTGGACCAGGCTCAAGGCTCAGAGGAGAGGAAATATCATGAAAACTTGCTGAGTACTCTGACTCCTACTCATAACTGGTGAAAAGATAACTTGCTTATGTAAGCTACAAAAGTGCCAACATAAGGTAAGGTAAAAACAGTCTCTACAAGCCCAGCCAGAAATGAATCCCTACAACGGGACATCCATATCAACTACACCAACTTTGATACTGCCATCAAGGAGAAGCTTGGCATCGATCCAAGGGGTTGGCCTGAGGACATGGCATTTCAATCCCCCACCAGTATTAATGATCTCAATGCCCTCCTGAAGCTCCGGAATTCATTGAAGGACGGCTCCTGCCGTTGGTTCCGCATGTCACCATGTCAACGAGAGGAGTACAACATGCAGCTCACTGCATGCCACAAGAAAGGAGAAGTTGTTGGCAAGCCTCAGAAGAAGTGTTCTGATGCCGGAGTACCCCATAAACGCAAGGGAAAGGAGAACAGACGCCAGAGCAAGCGTGTACGAGGTTCTGGGTTGTCCATGCAGGCCCCGAAGAGTGCAGAGTTTGTGGACTCATCTGACAAGGAGTACACCAGTGAGGATGAAGCTTAGTTGTCTCTTTTGTATGGCTTTGGTACCACCATGTCCCTTAGTATACATTATATTGATTACAATTCACATTGACTACCTATATACGAAAATCCAGCTGAAATCCATACATACCTTAGCGAGATAGATGAGCTCGCTGTCATGCACAGCAAGCACGAAGGTTTGGACACTGACATGGCTCACTTACCATTATCCGGGGGCTGCTGGTATCCAAATATAGTCACACTGTCTAATATTAGTCCCAAGGTACATGGGTACAACAGCCGAGGTGGGGACGGATATAGCTGAGGCCCCCATAGGTACCTACACCACCTAAGAGGCTTCAGCAGTGCTTATAAGACCCTCCTTTATCAACTAGTTATTCATTTGGGTGCATACAGCTGTAAATCACTCTAATTAGACCCACCATCAGGCTCAGCTGTCAAGTCTAATTAGAGGTACGTGGGAACCACAGGTGGGTGATCGGAGCACTTATCTTAAATATAACTCAAGCTGATCAACTAAGGAAAATGCATGCAAAATTGAAATTGTTGTTCTCATTTTCTGCCAGAATTAAAGGTGATCCCAAGTTTGTCTGTGATCACACTGGGTTCAACATCGCGCTGCTTTCGCAAGTGTCATTTCAGCATACATTCAAAAAGAGAGCATTGACATGTAAAGATCATCGTACTCTTGTCATCTGATTACCAAGACCCTGAGCAAACCGCGAGCCACGTCCACGGGGACCACCGCGCAGGCTTCCTCGTGTCCTGTCTCCCCTTCCTCTACGTTCTTGAGTTTGTTCACCACGCTTCTCACCCTTGTCGCCGGTCCTGTCACCCCATCCTCCGCTACCGCCAAGTTTGATATCAAGCACCTTTTCGTTCTGCTCGAGAAGTGCGCTGACTTTGTCCGCGATAACCTGAGCAAGCTGCTGCGGACGTGAGTGCTCAATGCGGTGGAATACTACCACACCAGTTGACTGATCAAGAGACGCTGATAGCTCTTCATTCCAAATCATCTTGGAAATCATCGATGTAACGGAGCGAAGCGGGAGAGAAAATGTGCGCGACAGGAGGGACAGCGATAGCGTGCTGTAGTAAGGGGCATATGTGAAAAGGTATGTGCGCAGTCCTTGCTCTTGGATACGCCTGTACATTGTGGTCAGAGGTAGAATTGTCGGTGAGATGACAAAACGCACTTCGCAAGCATTTCTTTGACTGAGACAACTTCAGGCATAAGACTCCAGATCTTGATACTCTGAATGAGGTCGCGGCATTTCTCCCACTCGCCGTCTTGTAACGCCTTGCTTGCCTGCATGATATGATCGCGTGTACTTTCAGGAGGACCCGTGAACACTTGGCGATCGGCAAAGTCGAGTAACCGGCGGAATGGCTTTGAGATCGCCTTGCGCTTCTGCTCCTCTGACTCGATGCTAGCAAGAAGGGGGACCTCGACGAGCATACTGGATACGAGGAAAGCTGCCTCGAGAAGCTCAGTGTTTATATGCATATGGAATGGTAATTGACGTGACCGTTCCGCCTTCTCTTGCTCTGGCGTAAGTTGTTGTTGAAAGCGCTGTTGGTGGACACCTTGAGCGAGTAACTCCTTCACGCGCTGGGTTGTGAAGATGTCTTGCAGCGTCGCTTGAGCCTCTTTTATCAACCCGCATCTGAAAGCACAAAGCCCGAGCTGTACAACGGTTCGATTATACAAGATTTGTGTTGCGACATCCGCAGAATGAATTGACTCTTGCAGATGCGACATAAGTAACATGTCTCGTGCCGTGTAGAAGTCATTGTGCAACGCGTGATGGTAGATGTGGCTGAGCATGGCGCGAGTGCGCAGAAGGGAGTTGTCGGCTTTGTAAAGATGAACGCAAAGGGAGTGAATCAAGGAAGAAGTAGTGGCAGAAGATGCCAAAGTGACGCTAGGAGTTATCTCCGACGAAGCCAACGAAGATTCAAGAGCAGATACGACAGCATCAGGCTATGAACATTGTCAAAAAAAAGTACTAGGGTAGACTGACTTCAACTAACCTTGGAATAGATATGCTCCAACCGTCGCATGATTACACGTGCAAGGGGTTCCGGCTGGCTCGTCTGTTCATAGAAAGCTTGCGAACGGCTGATAGTACGATAGAGTACTTTCTCGTCCTTAAGACGGTCGACGTACTCCGTTCCATGGGGATCGATGTTTTGTAGACTCTTCGTGAATTCGTCATCCAGACGGTCTACAAAGCTGATGATGCTGCCACGAATGCGCACAACCCCATCACTCTCGGTTGCAGGATGGCGCTCAACGAGTTCATCATAATCCTCAGTGTCCTCCTGCACGGCGTAGGATGAGTCCGCAACTACTATTGAGATCAACTCATCGACTTCATGTTGCGCCGAGAGCCACAGATCAGTTGGCATATACGATGTGATTGATGAATTGTAGTCAAACCGGGATGAAACGAGCGCCAGGAGGATACGGATGCGTTGATAGGATGTGACCGCTACTTCTAGGAGTTTCTCCAGAATCCGTATTTGTTCCCCTCGGTCGGTGTTCTATAACGTTTTTAATTGGAAGGGAGAAGAGCGAAGGAGAACATGCATACCTTCTTGCCACGAGCCTCATGAACGAGCTTTAAAGTTTTGAAAATGTTGTCCGCGGAGAAAGACATAGCTTTGCCACCTTTACCAACTGTGGTGAACCGATCATCTAATACCGGTTCCCCGTCACTCTCAGAGTCTGCGCTCTTCTTCGGCTTTTTGGGTTTGGGGGCAACAACATCAGCAGGTTGAGCGTGAGCGGTAAATTCACGTTCGAATGCTTCTGGATCCTGCGAGAGGTGAGGATCGTAATAGAATGGTAAAAAAAACCTTACATTCTGATACTGTTGGACCTCCTTTTCAAACTCTTTAGCCGTTTTGCGGACCTTCTGTTTCATCGAGTTGAGTGCTCGAGCATTGGTGGCGTTCATCTTCTTCTTTGCCTCCTTCTCCTTCATCAGAGCAGCATTGAGGGAGTCCTCTAGACTTAGAAGAGTCTTAACAAAAAAAGGAGGTAGCGGTTCTGCAGCGTTACTCTGTCGCTGCACAAGACGCAAGAGCTTGTCGAATTCTAAGAGGAAGACATTCAGTGAATCTGATAAAAACTCGACAAGACTTGCCATTTGATATGGCAACCCAGTCGTTGATTTTGAGTCCATTGTCCATGACCTTGCCAGTAGCTTCAATTTCCTCCAAGCGCTTGTCCTTGGTGCTTTTTACAACACGTTTGACATCCTCGTCTTCACTATCTTCATCCGAATCGCCACGCATGAATCTTGATTTCTTTTTCTGTGTTGGCTCTTCATCTGACATCTCACTTTCGTCCTCATCGGATGACTCTGAATCTGAGCTACTGGAATCGCTTCCTGCTGTGCGTAGGAATCTTGACATGGCCGGTTTGGCGGCAGCCTTTGGGGCGGCGGCATCTTCGTCTCCACTGGTGAGGAGCTCCTCGTCGGATTCTTCTGTATCAGAGTCTGAATCGCCAGCTTGTCTGAAGAATCGAGACATGATTGCACAACGCAAAATCTATATGACACCGATATCTTACCCATAAAAAATCGCTTTCGGCCATTGCCGGACGTTGGCATTGAAGCTCCGCGCTTGTACCCAAATGGAATGTAATGACAAGTATTTTAATAAGTAATTGAGCAAGCCTAGCGCTTACTCACTGCAACATTCCATATGTCCACGCCTGACCTATTCTCATTCCTCGATGGGCTGCCTTCTGGGGATGAGGATAAAGTCGAAAATGTCCCCGAGCCGCGTCAACTCGACAAAAAAATAAAGCGTCGTGCAAGCACGGATCATCCGAGTGATCTCGCGGATGGCGACACTTCTGGCAGTTTTGCTTTCAAGAAACCCCGTGTATCATCACCTGTACCAGTTGTCGTAGATGAGTTCGAGACAGAGGCCAAACGTGAAATGGCCGCGAGTGGAGGGCTTACGGGGTCGGTCGAAGCTGGTTCGCGGCTGGAGCTTAGACATCAGGTATTGAACCAATCACTCGGATAATTTGCATTGATCTTTAACTTTGCCAGGTCCGCCACCAAGTTGCCATACCACCAGGTTATCACTATGTGCCGATCGCGCAACATGTCCCTCCCAAAAAACCGGCAAGGGAATACAAATTCACTCTTGATCCATTTCAGCAAGTCTCGGTATTCGCCATCCAGCGTAACGAGAGTGTTTTGGTTTCGGCGCATACGAGCGCTGGAAAGACGGTCGTCGCAGAATACGCCATCGCGCAATGCCTGCAAAACAAACAACGTGTTATTTACACTAGTCCGATCAAGGTGAGCAACAGTCTTGGTGTGTAATCATGAAGGAATAACTGGAAGTCTAACAGGCTTTGAGTAATCAAAAGTACCGTGAGATGCTCGCAGAATTCGGGGATGTTGGTCTGATGACCGGAGATGTTACTATAAATCCCTCCGCGACGTGCCTTGTAATGACTACAGAGGTATGCGTGGTTCATAGTCATCCTCTCACCGGCTCAGAGACTCTGCAGATCTTACGGTCAATGCTCTATCGGGGATCCGAGATAATGCGTGAAGTTGCGTGGGTAATCTTTGACGAAATTCACTACATGCGAGACAAAGAGCGTGGGGTAGTTTGGGAGGAAACCATCATCCTGCTGCCTGATACGGTTCGCTACGTTTTTCTTTCCGCCACTATACCGAATGCCATGCAGTTCGCTGAGTGGATTTGTAAATCCCACGACCAACCGTGTCATGTTGTCTATACCGACTTCCGTCCAACACCGTTGCAACACTATCTATTTCCTGCAGGAGGTGAAGGTATCTACCTGGTCGTCAATGAGAAAGGAGAATTCCGTGAAGACAATTTCAGCAAAGCTATGGGTACACTTCAAGACAAAACCGGGGAGGACCCCGCCGACCCACACAGCGGAAAAGGTCGTAAAGGCAAGACGAAAAAAGGAGGTGAAAAGAAAGGTAGCTAATTTGTCTACATCTCGCCATCCGCCTAATCATTCCCAGGGCAATCCGATATCTCCAAAATCATTAAAATGATTATGCTGAAGAACTACAATCCTGTCATTGTTTTCGCGTTCAGCAAGCGAGAGTGCGAGGCTCTTGCGCTCACTCTGTCTAAATTCGAATTCAATTCCACAGACGAACAGGAGCTTGTTTCGAATATTTTTCAAAACGCCATCGAAAATCTCTCCACAGAAGATCGGAATCTTTCCCAAATTTCCAATATTCTTCCGTTACTGAAGCGAGGCGTTGGGATCCACCATGGGGGCTTACTACCAATTCTCAAGGAAGTCATCGAGATCCTCTTCCAAGAGGGCCTTATAAAGGTCCTATTCGCTACGGAGACATTTTCCATTGGACTGAATATGCCCGCAAAAACAGTAGTCTTTACTGCCGCCCGCAAATTTGATGGAAGAGAATTCCGAAACCTCTCTTCAGGAGAGTACATTCAGATGTCTGGCCGTGCAGGCAGACGTGGTCTTGACGATCGAGGCGTCGTCATTATGATGTGCGACGAAAAGCTAGAGCCATCAGCCGCCAAAGGCATGATCAAGGGAGAGGCTGACCGGCTAGATTCTGCCTTCCACCTCGGTTATAACATGATCTTGAACCTTCTGAAGGTCGAAGGCATTAGTCCTGAGTACATGCTCGAGCGATGCTTTTTCCAGTTCCAGAGCAGTGCTGGGATTCCTGTTCTGGAAGATGGTGAGTGTTTTGATGTGTGATGTGAAACCACTAATTCCCGCTTAGAGCTGCAGAAGGAGGAAAAACGGCGAGACGCTATCACCGTCCCCGATGAAAACATCGTCGCTACCTATTACGATTACCGTCAACAACTGGATCGCATGGCAGCGGATTTCCGCGAAGTCATTACCCATCCGAACTATTCGCTTCCGTTTCTGCAGCCCGGCCGCCTGATCAAGGTGAAGTATCAAGACTTGGACTTCGGGTGGGGCGTGGTCGTAAACTACCAGAAGCGTTTGCCACCAAAGGTCAGTATCCTCGTCGGACAAATTTAATGGGATACTCATTCTTCTCTAGACATGGCAAAAACATCAGCTGGCCGATATTCCTGCCCACGAACAATACGTCCTCGACGTGCTAATGAACTGCAACGATGGTGCTACGCTATTGAAGGACAAAACGGTATCTACGCCCACACCAGGGGGGATACTCCCTTGTTTCCCTGGCAATAAAGGCTTGCCGCTCGTAGTGCCTATTTTCCTTTCTGCCGTGGACGCGATCAGCCACATCCGTGTCTTCCTACCGAAAGATCTTCGACAAGATCAAGCGCGTGATACTGTCTGGAAGAGCGTTCTCGAAGTGCAACGAAGATTCCCGGATGGCATTGCCCTTCTCGATCCTGTGGAAAACATGGACATCAAAGATGAGAAGTTTACAGCCCTAGTCAATGTAAGTCTTTGTCAATTCAATTACCAACGCATCACATGGAATTAAATACTGTGGACAGAAAATCGATGTCATGGAACAAAAAATGTTCTCAAATCCATTGCACAATGATCCCCGTCTCCCAGAAGTATACACGCTGTACGCCCAAAAGCAGGAGGCACAAACAAAGATACGGGATTTGAAAAGGCGTATTATGGCGACACACGATGTCCTGCAACTCGAGGAGTTGAAATACCGGAAACGTGTACTCCGTCGACTTGAGTGCACGAACTCATCCGACATCGCAGAACTAAAGGGTCGTGTAGCTTGCGAAATCAGCACTGGGGACGAGCTTCTGCTTACTGAACTTATCTTCAATGGCGTCTTCAACTCCCTACTCCCTGAGCAATGTGCCAGTCTACTTAGCTGCTTTGTTTTCACAGAAAAGGTATCCAGGAAGGTTTCGTTCTGAGTGAATTAGCTAACATCCTGATTTCAGAGTGAACACGTGACCAAGCTCACAGAAGAGTTAGCAGCGCCATTGCGCGTTATGCAAGAAATTGCGCGCCGAATAGCGAAAGTGTCACAGGAATCGAAATTACCGTTGGTCGAGGAAGAATATGTTGCGTCTTTCAAAGTCGAATTAATGGATGCCGTTTTCCAATGGTGTAGAGGAGCTTCGTTTTCCGACATTTGCAAAGTTTGTCAACGCTACCCTTCATCGTGAACTTACTAATTTATTGACTGGACGCAGCTGACCGATCAATTTGAGGGAAACCTGATACGTGTCTTTAGGCGCCTTGGTGAATTACTTCGTCAGATGGCTCAGGCCGCCAAAGTCATTGGCAACTTGGAACTTCAAGAAAAATTTCAGAAGGCATCTGAAATGCTAGAACGCCCTAATTCTGTCATTTTTTGTTCTTCCCTGTACCTGTAGAATCTATGACGCTCCAACCCTCACTTTCCTCAGGACGGGTAATTTCTTGCATGTCTGTCATGTTGATAAGCCAGAACATTTGGGCCATTGTTTGCGGGAACCAGAAGCAGATGCGATGATGGTCATGCAAAATGTTTGCGGGGACGAATTACACTGAAAGCTAAAATAAAAGCATGTGCAACCAATCTGGTAGTCAAACGATCGTGGGCAGGGTACTGTCATGACAATATTGAGCTGCAACTGACAACAATATCAATGGCACGAGCTAAGCACCAATCCGCCACTTCCTAAGAACCCGCTACCACTGTCTCTTACCTCCGCACGTTCATGGTTTCGCGCCATCCGTGTATGCTGCATGCTGTACCAAGTCACACCCAATTGCACTCTCTACACCACCAACTGTCAAATTCACACGTTGTGTAATTGACGAAAAACGATTTAGATGTGTATGATAAAGCTAGAACCCTGTACATAAATGGCATATTTCTTATAAATAACACCGTTATTTGACAATTGTTGAACATCAAATCTCCATAAGAGGTCTAGTTCAAAACATTGACCAGAGCCTGACACGCACCCGGAATCAGCATGGGAAACAGCTCTGTTTGCATGCTGGGAGCGAAGTATCGGCACAGCAACAGCGCCAACGAACGGGTAGCATATGAAACAAGGTATAGGATCTATATACCGAAAGTATAGCGGAGGTACGGGGTAAATATAGTATCTATGATGGCACTCTTGCTTTGGTACAACAAATATAGCACGTTATCAAGACTCAGTAATACTCAGTGATACTCAGTTGCCCGCTTTGCGGTTGAATCACACACAGGATAGGATAGAACATAAAGCCATAATGTATTGTATATTGGTATGGTAAAACATAGATGTGCAATGATACAATATGCCCCCCATCCATCTTGGCGAGTGTCCTAATATTCTATGGAGGAAAATTATGTAGTAGAAATCAAACGATAAGGGTAAAAAAGCGCAATGTGTCTGGAGAACTCTCCCCATATGAGGTCCCGGGTATCACTGTGCGTCAAAGGAGTAGTGAGCTCTTCGTCAGCATCTTCGACGGGCAAATTGATGCCGCACTCCACCCACTCCTCGATGAACTGGCCCTCGAGAGGAATACGCGGATCCCAGAAAGCCCACTTGCCATTGGGGAAGTCAGGATTGGCAGCGACAAATGCGTACCAGAATGCGTCCCGGCCCCAAGTCCATTCAGGCGTCACTGCATCCGTGAACGTCAGGAGCCATGACTGTATAGTGCCGGAGAGTCTGGCCCAGTGGTCAGGATCCATGTGATCGAATGTCGACGGCAAGGGGAGGAAGGTAATTGATGCATCATCAGATTCACCACCAGACATGGGGCAATGTTCATATTGACCGCACTTCACACGCCCCAAGGTCAGCAGTCACAATACGGAAAATGTGAAACACTTACATTATTGAAACGGTAAGACTCTCTGGAGTGCTGAGACTCTACCTCAATCACGGGTACTGTGAATAATTGGTACTCCTCATTCAGAGAGACACTAATTTTAATTGGCTAAATAGTGATTGAAATAAGTAGCACTTGTCAAGGAACATTAGGGGACATACAATGTTCGGGTGAGCGAGGTGTCGAGGAACCGCACCGGAAAAACCACACTGAGACTGAGAGAGGTTGTAATAATATATCCTCAGATTCAGCTTGCAGAGTATCTGGATAGAGGATGGAAGTTGAAAAATTGGAAAAGCTGAGTGCTCCGTTGTCTGGAGTCTCTTGCATCGTGTTTGACATCAAAGGTCGAACTTGGGGAAAAATGGAATGATACAAGTCACGTGTTTTCAGCAAACCCCTTATTGAATCGCTGGCAGGACTCACTGCTTTCAAATTTTTGCACCTTGTCTGCGCACTGTGTTCTGCCTGTGGGAGCAGAGGATATGTCAAATATGAAGTGTAAGTGGTGCTGGTGTTGACTCTGGTGTTGGAAAGTCTAAAGCTTGTGCCCAGACTCAAGTCTCAATATGTTCCCCCATCTCAGCGCTTATGAGTGGGATCCCTAACATATTCCCTTCATTCTGCTCCTCCGTTACCCATCTTACCATTCGCTCTGTCACTAACTCGTACCCGGCATGGCATTTCCTCCGTTTACGGACTATCAAGAAGCATTTTCCTCTCCATTACCACTCTCACCAACTCGTACCCAGCATGGCATTTCCTCCGTTTACTGGACTATCGAGAAGCATTTTCCTCTCCATTACCGCTCTCACCAACTCGTACCCGGCATGGCATTTCCTCCGTTTACGGACTATCAAGAAGCATTTTCCTCTCCATCACTATCCTACCGCCGCCGCCCAGCTCTTCTTCATCTACCCCATGGCGAACACTCAATACTCAAGGGTGGGTTCTTTATCATATTCCCTTCTACATATCATCATCTGCTAATAATTCCTATCTACCTCTCCTACCTTTGCTGCCCAACATCTCCGTACTCAGGAGCGGATTCTTTATCATATTCCCTTCTACATATCATCTGCTACTTACTAGTATCGATCTATCATACCTTTGCACCCACATCTCCGTACTCAGCCTTCGTTACTCATATCTCCGTCCTCAGGAGCAGTATCACTCATCACTCATTTCCTTTGCTATTCCACCTCATCTTTTCCACCCCTGAGATTTATATATTCAGGAGCGGGTTATCACCACGCTTTTCGTTCTATGTATCATCGGCTGCTTCACAGGACAATGTGAATTGATATTTTTTGTGTCCTATCAGATTCACGGGTTGGATCACGTGATTTTCGCACTTCAAGGCGTCAAGTCTTTCATCGGCACGCTGCAATCACTCGAAAGCACATCAGTATAATGAATCCATCATTGTGGAAGCTCGTTGATGGAAAAAGTATGTTTCGTGCTTGATATTGATGTAATGTGCTGCTGACATATGATATAGTTTTCGAGTTTCGTCGTCTGCCTCAAGTCGTGTGCAATGTCTGTCCAACACGTGGTGATGGATCATTGCGTACAATGCATCTCAAACACGTACAGAAACATTCTACAATGGCGGTGCACAAACGTCGTGTCAACAATCTCCCACCTTCAAAAGTTTACTCTCCAGAGCAGTACCCCCTTCATAACCTTATGTGTGCCGGCAGTCAGAATGACAACGACAACGTGGAACTTGCCACCTCAAGTACCATGGACATCGATATCGACAATTCCAGTATTCCCGCACCGGATCATGATGTACCGGTTGATTCGGACTCAGAACTAGTACCCATCTCTGAACTCTGGAATGCAATATCAAGCAGCCGTTTCTACAACTCGGAACTGAATGAAACAGGGGATCTATTCGACGAACTGCGGTGTGCTCTCACTTCTGGGGAATCTCTGTTTCCCATGCCGCTCGCTCCCATGACCGAGGAGATTGGTTTTGATGATGAGACAGAATCGAATTTTGGCATTGAACTCGAAGGTAATGCACTAATTCATCACTTTGAACGAGACTTATTTCAATTATCAGATGACGGTCCGTTAAACACTAAGGGTCGTGTAAACCTCAACAATCCAGTATCGCCTGACCATCCAACGTACCCATGGCCATCAAAAGCTGTATGTTGACAGCTCTTGTGTATTCCTTACACTGACATCTCATTTAAGCATTTCATCACTGCACTACTGTTCAGTTCTCCGAGGCTTCCATTTTCAGAGGCGCAGAAAAAGGCAATTTTATCTTGGGCAAAGGAACTCGGTGCCCTTGATGTTCCCTCACTGTACGCCTTGAACCGCTTCCAGGAGACTGTACAAACACTTGTCGGAAATCCGACAGAAAAGGTCACTGCTCGTTCGGGGAACATATTCTATCTCAATGATGTTGGGCGAGCAATTGCAAAGGTATGTGGAATCTTATGTGCTTGTGCGCATCTTTCATACTGACTTGAACCTTTCTATCAAGGATTATGCCAACCCTCTGACTCGTTTCGCAATGCAGGATTACCCAGAAGATGGAGGACGAGGAATGTCCCAGGTTTTCAATGGGGAGAAGATGTTATTCGAGCTCCCTTCGCCCCCAGCAGCGAAAGTCGATGGGGAGATATACTTTGTAAAAGAGCTCTTGCAAGATAGCTCGAAAGACTATTTTATCCCCGAACGTTTTTTTTTCGCATTGTATACATCAACAAGTAATACAGCGGAGAAGGTGTTACATGCACTAGGACGTGCTGCACAACGAACGGAGGTGATCTCGTCATTTGCTTATTTTAACTAATCTTGTTGATAAACATATAGGAAGGGTTCATTGTCAGCGACGAGCAAGAAATCATCCCGACGACTAGCTTTCGGAGGTCATTCAGGGAGATATCACTCGACGTCGATGAACTTGCATGCGGACTGACAGCATCATCAAATAAGTATGCTAAACTCGAACCGAATCCGTTACACGCCAAGTCTCAAGGTCGCATGGTGTACGCTGTCCCTCTCATTATTTTTATGGATGATGTGTCCGGGAATATCTCCAAACAGTGGAACAAGCACCATGCTATATATATGTCAAATGCGAATTTGCCTCGCGAAATGCTGGAGAAAGAGTTTTGCGTTCGATTCGTCACTTCTTCTCCTCACGCAGCTCCCATGGAAATGATGAGCGCTATGCAAGACTCAATTGGGTATGTGATACACTAATACTTGATGTAGTACTGATATGACCTGCAATCATAGGAAGGCTGCCGAATCTGGGACCTTTGCTTGGGACTGCAAAGACAACGAAGAAGTCATGCTCGTCCCGTATGGTCTCTTTCTTGGTGGCGACAACCCCATGCACGCTGAAGAGTGCAGTCATGCAGGGTTACATTGTAACTACTTTTGCAGGACATGTGAAGTTGGTGGAACGAAGGAGTATAAGGAGTCGGATGAGGGCTACAACAGCATTTTTGTGGTATGTACGATGTTCTTGTGCTCTTCACAATATCGACTCTTCGTTTATAGCCGGGACAGCTTCGCACTCCCGCAGGAACAGCAGCTGAAATTCGCGCTCAATTCGTCACTGCACTCCAGTCAGGCGCTTCCGAAAAAATCAAGAAGTCTGTCGCTTCAACAGGTGTCAAAGACACTACAACCGCCTACATTCTTGACGCAGTTGTTGAGATGGGAAAGAAACTGCGCAAACGGGTGGCTGGCATCCAGCCGAAACACGACAGCGAAGTCAGGACAATTTTGAACAAGGAGCTTGAAGATCTCTTACAAGGGAGCACACTCGATGACGCAATCAATCCTTTGCTCGGTGTGAAGGGTAAGTATTGAATGCGTGTTGCTGGCTGCATACTGATCTCCATCAGGATTCAATGTTCACCAAGACACGCCAACGGAGATACTTCATACGGTGCTATTGGGGGTTGTAAAGTATTTTTGGGGTCAGACCGTTTATCTTCTTGAGAAGGCGAAGCTTATGGATCTTTTTCAAACACGACTTGATTCAATCGCGAAGGATGGACTCGACTCTCCACGTCTCAATGCTGATTACATTTGTCACTACAAGGGCAGTCTCATCGGCAAACATTTCAAGAGTTTGGCTCAGGTAATGCCATTTCTCATTCAAGATCTGTTGCCGAGAACGGTACTCGATGGATGGACCATTATCGGTGAGCTCATTGTGCACATTTGGCACACCAAAATAGATGATACAGGAGATATACTTGGTATGACGACGGGCTGACGATGCTGTTCCAACACTGATTAACTCATAGGCTAAGCTTTCTCGAACCATTGAAGATTTCCTCAATGTCACGGCTCAATGCGCACCTAGTATCCTTATTTCAAAACCAAAGTTTCATTTCTTGGTTCATCTTCCTGCTTACATCCGCCGCTTTGGACCTGCAATTCTCTTTTCCACTGAACGATACGAGTCTTTCAATCATATCTTCCGGCTTGCATGTATCCACAGCAATCGACAAGGACCAAGTCAGGATACGTGCAGAATCTTTGCGAGACAAGATATCGTCAAGCACATTGCTACGGGTGGCTACTGGTTTGATACTGCGAGGAAAAAGTGGGTTCGGGCGGGTGACAAGGTGTTAAGCTACGTCGATGAGCATCCAGAGCAGGCGCGGCTTTTGGGAATTCATATGGAAACATCTCCTGTAACAGGTAGCGTGATGCTTCAATGCTGATTCAATGCTGACCTTGCTTAAAAGGAACCGGTCAACTCAAGAAGGTCGCTGCCGTAGATGGACAGTTTGTCCCAGACAAGCCTGTTCCATGGACAGCAACGCGCTGTGCAAAGGCACTCAATATCCCGCAACCTGCCACCATTCAATACCGCCATGGAATCTCTTTGGTTGTCGGCAATGGCGAGAAGGCATCCTTAGGTGGACATGTCATTTTTCATGACACCTCGACATCTTCCTCAGAAATCGGATGTGTTCGCGAGATTCTGATATCAAACTCTTGCCGGCGTGTGCAGCATGTTGCTATTCAGAGATTTACTTTTGGACCTGCCTTACATCCCTTGCTTCACCTCCCCGCTCTTGAGCTCACAGACCACGACGTTGTCATTAGCCCCGAAGTAAGTTTCAACATATCTCCAATTCAGAGTCCTTACAATGCACGATGTATTTTAGGACATTATTTGTATCGTAAATCTTCAGCACGACTGCGTTAAAGCACAGTGCACAGATATTAGTCAACGCCGTGTTCATCAAGAACGAACCGAGACCGCGCGTACAAGGCCTGTCGTTCAGCACCAACCCTCACCATTTTACCTTCTCAATGCTTATTCAATTCACAATCACGCTCAGATTCGATCTGTTATCCCTCAGTCTCTCTGTGAGACACCACTGAGGGTCCCCAATGCGGCTGATGTCCGTCTTGCAGCAGCTCGTCAAATTCGGGAGAAGAAAGCAGCGAAAAAAGCCGGTGAAACACCAGGTGCCACATCTGTAAGTGCACCGCCCGACGATGTGGCTAGAGTCCCTGCAGTGTTCGACCGCCCAGCAGCAAAGGCGGCCAGCAAAGCAAAGCCAACACGGAAAGCAAAAGAGAAGGTACCTCGTCCACGCGCAAATGCACGACACCCCACGATCATTCAGTCAGCTGCGTCTTCAAGTCACCAGCTCTCAACACCCCTCATGACACCAGTTGCCAGCGGATCTTCCTATGTGCCATCACCACCGGCACCTACGCCATCAATGCATCCACCCACAATAGTGCCATCCCAGTGGCAGCAATCTCTCATTCCTTCATCCAGAGTCCCCCCTTCCCATCACCCGTTGCACCCGCTCCCAATGATGTTGACATGGCAATACCACCATCCCCCACCGACGCACACTGGTCAACTTTTTGCACCAGTGATGACACCGCACGTATGGAACCCTCAAGCCGATCCATTGCATCACGACCAGTTCAGAAGATAGTTATTAGACTACTTACATGAAATGCATCTTCTTGGCCAAATTCGCGTGTTTGTCTTTGAAGTTCTTTCTCCAACAGTCGGGTGCTTACCTTCCGGATTCTCCGCCAAATTAGCATGTTTGTCTTTAAAATTCTTCGTCCAGTGGGTCCTTGCCTTTTGGATTCTTCACCGCCGAATTCGCGTGTTTGTCTTTGAAATTTTTCCTCCGGTGAGTCCTTGCCCTTTGGATTCTTCGCCAAATTCGCGTGTTTGTCCTTAAAATTCTTCCTCCAGCGGTCAGGTGGCTTGCCCGACAAATTCCCATGTTTGTTTTCGAAGTTCTTCCTCCAATGTTCAAGGGCAAGCTATGGTGGCATCGTTGGATGGTCCAATTTTTTCTATATACCATTTCAGATACCTTACATACACAAATACTATGATGCCGCATGATTTTTACTTCTGCCCAGAACGCATCAAGAGTCCCCAAATTTTTGTCAAGACTCGAACGACAACCAAACAAGTTCAAATTCCTATTGCCAACAACGTGTTCAGTCACCCAGCTCGGAAGTATTATCTCGGCACAAACTTTCGCACTTGAAGCAGCCACTCACGGTGAGCAACTTTTGGTGCTGTGACAATGTTTCAACGCGGATATCGTCTGCATCTGCCCTCTGGTGATGGCCAAAGTTTAGGGTTACCTTCGCAAGGAGCCCAGTCATCGAGGCCGCGGTCAAACACGGGAACTTCATTCACTAGGTCTGTCAGGGATAGAAGTATCACACCGGACCCAAGCGGCAGCAGGCATTTATCTGTTGGAGAACCCGGAAGTAAGTCCTGAGAGACGAGTTATGGTTAAATTTAACAGTGCACTTTGTAGACATTTCGCGGCCCCAAAGTTCTCGCTCTACTCATGGCAATGAGGGCATAGAGATACCTAGTCTGGGAATTCAACCTCCCTCCAGCCCGACATCGTCACTTGACGAGCCAATCAGCATAGGTGTTCGTCGACGCAGGGACAATGAACCTTCCGACCATGGGGATCCCACCAAACTCACACCTCAACGTACAAAACGTTTGAAAATGCATGCGAAGAAGGGTTGTGACGAACATGAGGTTCCACACGAAGAAGTTATGACTTTCATTGATGTATTAAGTTCTCATTGGATGGCTTGTTCGTCGTGTTGGCTTACTTGATGCAGTCTGGCAGCATTTTCTATATGCTCGTTGACCTGAAGATCACCCTCGTCAAACTTTGTCAGGGAAACAAGGCCACGAGAATGCAGGAATTAAAAGATGCGTTGGAATTGAAGGACTTCGAGGTAACGATACGGTACTTTGCGTTTTGTTGTATGCTGAATTTGAATCATAGAATGGACTTTACAACCGCTTGTTTGCTTGCATGTTGTCACCGAATCTCACAGCGTATGTCACTGACACTCAGTGTCATATAATGGTTAGGCTCTAGTATTCGCTATCCTAAACGACACCACTAACATAACGTATTTCAGGACTTCATCGTCAAGAATAGGGATGTCTTCAAAATCCCCCCCGGACTTCTCGACGATGTTGAGCTTAGAGCTCAGTTAGGCAAGGTGGTCACGAAGCTGCTCACAAATATTTGTTGTGCCATCAAGACGGCTGTAAGTCTCGCTCTACTTTTTGACACAACTTCAATCATTATAATGATTGTGTAGCTCACCACATCGATTGTCAAGCGCACGAGTGTTGCCGATGTGACCAGGTCGCTTGCACGTAGTGGGTCTGGCATGGAGGTTGATTCTACTCACTGGAACAGGATTTCACTACTGGTAAGTCGTACTATCTTTAATGTAATATCAACATTAATTGATGCAAGGACAGCGGCGTCTCCTGCGGATTTTTCTCATCGGTGTCAGCGATTACAAAACCGCTTCCATCAAGGACTTATTTTCCCCTTACCTTGTTCCATCGCTCAAGCAGGATTTACGGGACAAAGTCACACGCGAGCTCAATATTGACGTTGAACAGCTTGAAAGGGAGCTATTTGACGCTGATTTCGATAATGCGCCTAGGACTGATGTCAATCCAAGTCAAGTCCCCACAGGCACTCAAGTCAATGGCAGTCATGCGTCCAGTGCTGGGAGGGACCAGAATGATCCTGACATGACCTACGGACCGCTCACGGATCAAAGTGGAGTGCAGCAGGATGATTTGGACACCAATGGAGAGGACAACGAGTCAAACGTGAGCGGCAGTGCAAACGGTGTAGTTCTACTCGACGACCCACTTGACTCCGGATTTGGACTGGTCGAAGGCATGCCAATGCGGTACAACAGTACAATTAAGTTCTGGAACTTCGTCGACCACTCACTCTTAATGATGCGCAAGATAGCTATTGAATCCTCCCCAATCGTCACCAAGCAGGAAAAGGAATTGCAAAAGTATGTATTCATATGGTCAGCGACATTATACGGACTGATCTTTGATTAGGTTGTTCATCGAAATTTTCCAAGCTGATCTCGCTGAGTTTCCTGGTAGCAAGAAGGTCTCAAAGCTCATTTCGAAGACCAACCCACGCTGGCAGACCACCATTCAGTCCGGACTCATTTGGTAATTTCAATATACTTTCATTTGTTTTCGCCACTCCCTCCAGCCTCATTCTTTATCTTAATACTCGAGCTTGCCTGTAATCATTTGATACATGAATAATACATTCGTTGCACTTTCCACGATCCTGTTTATTGTGCTCTCTGTGATTCCCATGGTGTATCAGTGTGAAAAAAAATTCAAGCAGTACCCAGGCAGCATATCAATAAGACATGTTCCAGTGTCATACATATGCCGGAAATGTATAGCTTACACACTGGCCAACTAGCATATTGCCAATGCCTAGGTCTCAGTATACAATCTATGCTTGTAAAACAGGATAGTTCCGGTGCTCGGTCTCAGTACATACCGTGCACCCAAAACCAGCCAATGGATTTATAGCCCACAAGCATTGCTGTTTGTGCTCTAGCATTATTTTTTTTATGTCAGCCTACGAGTCCATCAAATATGTATTATATAATTATATATAACATACACGACGAAATTTCCCGTGAGGAGATCGGAGCGATAAAAGTTATATAACCCTATTTTTAGGCATAGATTCTATGCTTTTTTCGATTGGCGGTGTAGCTCCAGCATGACTCATTAGACTAGTAGCTAGTTCGATTCTACATACTACTTTCTAGGTCTAGGTTACTCTAGCTACAACTGTTTTCGCCAGTTTTTGCTTTCCCTGTGTAAATCCTATTCATCTTTTTTTTCCTCTTAGAATTATTTTCACTAAGAACGCCACACCTATAGTAGTTTGAGGGCTAGTCCGTGTCCCGGGCCAATTCAGCATTACAGAACGGTTTTGAAGACTTCAATGAATCGTCCTCTACTCGTTCTCTATAGCGAGAAGATACAGCATCCTCCGTATCCTTAGCCATTGTAAATATATCACTTATGCCGGGTAACCAAATTCTATACCGCTGATAATGACACCGATATTCTTATTCCACTTTCCGGTACTAATACAATAAACGTAATAGCATGTTTGCATAGTTGCTTGGATGATGACCTCGACATTTACAGCTTCTACGCAGCAGCACCGACACCATGCCTGAAGCGAACTGCCTCAGACGCAGGTTTGACAACCAAAGGCTTGGCAGTGGGGGAACCGATAGCCTTGGCAATGCAGTCGGACAGAGATTGGTCGACAGATGCAAAGTAAGAAACTAGATTAACTTTAGTTGAGCAACAATATCTGGAGATCATATTTGAACGTACGAGTCCGGGCTCTAACTTCAGCGCTTTTGGCACCACCAAGGTGGCCAGCAATGTTGGAAACCAGGCGCGCCCTGGCTGCGTCATCCATTACATTTTGGTAGAGTGCGCGCGGTTGCTCGAAGTCAACTAGAAAATTCGTCATCGTCATCAAACTCCAACAAGCAGTGTTTTGGCCGCCTACGCTCGGTGATCTCGCTCAAGTCCCAGAATGCTCCACCGACCCAGCTTTCATGCTGTCTGGCTCTCTCAGAGTCTCTGGGTGTGCCATTTTTAGATCCCTTGTTGCTCAAGTATGTCAAGGGCGTAATGGAACTCTGATAGTTTGGCCGGGCTCCCTGGCTGTTGAATGCCATAGGGCCATCGCGTTGGAAGTTGGCAACAGAGATAATAGGCGCATTGACAGGGAGCTGGTGGTAATTCGCGCCAAGCCGGTGACGGTGTGTGTCAGGGTAAGCGAACAGTCGTGATTGAAGGACAGGGTCAGCAGTGGCCTCGAAGTAGGGAATCAAATGGCTTGGCGCAAAAGCAGCCTATTAAGAGTTATTTGAATATATCGATCAGCCCACATCGTGGCGGAATGAATTAAATTCCCATTACCTGTTCAATTTCAGCGAAGTAATTTTGCGGGTTCTCGTTGAGCACGAATTTTCCTACGGGGCGCAAGGGGTAGTCCTTGTGGGGCCAAATTTTTGTCAAGTCCAGGACATTGTAACGGAAGTTTTCGGCCTGCTCTGGAGTCATAGTTTGCTGAATTGGAGGTTAAATATTGAAGTTGAAGGCATAAATGATAAATCACTGACAACATAGACGGTCCAGGACGGGAATTTTCCAGCATCTATGGTTTCGAACAACGACTGAATACCATAATCGGGGTTGTCTGCGGACAAATTGCGAGCCGTAGCAGTATCAAGGACCTATGGAATACATTGGCAACAAAAGGTTGTGTCAAAAGGGCATACAAACCTTGAATCCGCCATCAGCAATACAGTGAATCTGGGTGTAGACCCATGAGCCGTCATCTTTCACGAGCTTGAAGGTATGGCCGGAATAAGCGTGCATGTTGTGGTAGCCGTCGGGTATCCCGCGGTCGGAAAACAGTATCATGACTTGATGTGCCGATTCCGGGTTTTGGGACAGGTAATCCTACGAGGAAAAATGGTTGGATTTGGACGCTTTGAAAGTGAAATGGATCTTACCCAGAACATGTCTGGATCTTTCAGGTGTGTCTGGGGGTCACGCTTTTGGGTGTGAATGAAGGGCGGGAACTTGGCGGGATCTCTGATGAAGAACACAGGTGTGTTGTTGAACACCCAGTCTAGGTTACCCTCTTCTGTTTTCAATTTCAAAGAGAAACCACGGGGATCGCGAGCCGTGTCGGCGGAACCACTTTCCCCACCGACAGTAGAGAAACGGGCAGTGATTTTAACTTGCTTGCCAACGTCAGTGAATAGTTTGCAAGAGGTGATGTCACTGAGATCGTGGGTCGTTTCGAAATAGCCATGAGCACCAGCGCCTTTGGCATGCACCTAGTATATGATGGATATAGAATCTTATTCATCTGGATGTTGCACTTACCACACGCTCAGGGATCCGTTCCCGATCGAAATGAGCAAGAAGATCGATGTGATGGAAGTCTGATGTGTGGATTAGCATGAAAATGTATATCAACTAAATCAACCAACCCTGAAGGAGGAGGGGTCCCACAGGACCAACACGTTCAGCAGCAAGGGGATGCGCTACGGGTGCACCATTAGAGGTGGTGTATACTGCGCCATCTGTAGCAGCGAAGACTTGCGGGGATGGCATGATTGAGAGATGATGAGTGCTGAAGAGAAAGATGGGGATATGATTCGAGATGGAGAGTGGATTATAAGTACCCCTGGGAAGTGTCTTACGAATACGTGGATGATCACGCGCTCCGCTGCGCCCCGAGAATGGTTCGAGCGCTCCGTTGTGCACCCATTAGGACTCAGCTGTGTTGTGCACACAAGAATAGTCCATCAGATATGATAATGATGACACTTGGTCGACAAATGGTGACACCTGGTGGACAAATGGCTTACTGCCCCTGTCACACATATCTTGCCCAATTGCGCTGCGAGGCAGTGGTTGGTTGGACAACCATGGAAATGCAATTCCATTATTAGGAGAGCCTCGTGGAAAGATGTAGTTAGATCGTGAGTATTTGAGTACTTGAGTACTTGATACACTCCCACGAGCGTTTTGACTGGAGTCTTGACCAGAGCTCGCACGGTCGCACCTGGGAGCCGCTTGTGAATAACCAATCAAGCTTGAGATTAAAAAAACAAATACCGTGATTCCCTCATCCTTACAGGTTGACGCCACGAGGCCCAGGAAACGTGTCCTATGCTTTAAAAGTCTACCTGATACTGGATGACACGGCGGCCTGACGCTTGACGTCTAAGAGCTTCTGGATCACTATCGAAATATGACATGACTCAGGACTCCATTTTCCAGATAGCATTGATGACACGTGGCACTGAATCGATTGCGAACGCATCCCAGAGCCTCTGATCAGTTCCCAGAGAGTTACGCAACTCGTTAGCCAGCCATGAATAACTAACAATGACCCATAGATCACTGTTAGGCGAGGCATCAGAACTTGAACAAGCTGGATACCATGTGATTGCCGAAGTTGATATACTGGAACTCTCCAGTTCGGCCATCGGCATGAGGAAACTCCCAAATATTTATGCACTGAATCTAGGTTATTGCATAATTCAAGCGAGATGAGTTCACCTTCTCATGTTGGATATTGGAGGCACCTAGTCGGTGTGTAAAGTGTCATTGTGGAACACACCCATGAGAACTCTCAGACCGTGCTGATGGTATATTTCATACGAAACTACATCATGACAACTCGGAAGTGCGCTAAGATGTTGACGAATTTTGTGAGAAAGGCTTTGTACCATCGGAACGATCTCAGTGGCAGGTGTCAACTGTAGAGGTCTGGCGAAGATCGTTGTCAGTATAATGGAGGTGTGATGCCGAGCATTACCTTCATTTACTACGTTCTTTGATGATCTTCACACCAGGTAATATGCGTCTACACGACATGGATGGCTTGGCGACCTCTGGTTGAGTATTGAGTGTCGGTAGCGATGCTGAAGGTGTGCTATTATTGTCCGCAGAAAGCCCTGGATGAGTAATAGGTTCTACGCGGGCGGTAAGACGCCGAACGGTTGGGCCTGCGGGATTTCTCGAAGAGAGAGAACCCTTCAAACCAAGACACTGCCTTGAGGCCGAACTTAATAACGCAGCCGATGGCGGTGGTTTTGGTGGCAACGAATTAAACGAATCGGTGGTGCTTGATTCCATCTGGCGTAACTTTGCCTCCATCGTCGCAATCTTGTTATCCGTACTAATAATTTGGAGGTAAGTCAAAAGGTACCCTTCTGAACATAAAATTCACCCTTCTGACCGAGTATGGATTCCACTTTTTATCATACTCAGAGTAGTCGGTCGCGCATCAATTCTTCTCGCCCTACCCACTTGTCGACTTCCACTGGGCTGTTCGAGCGGAGCTTGATAAGCAAAAGTGACAGCCAGCTTACGACCCCGCAATAGCCTCCCATTGATGTTTTCCAATGCCGTCTGGGCATCCTGGTGAGGGTCATTTATTAGTCAAGCTGACAATGACCAGAAAGGACAATGGCCGCCACATGCACCACCATATATCAACGCAATCGCGACTAAGCGGCGGCGCTTTACAGAATTATGACTTACACTTTCGTGCAAATATTGTATGAAGGCATATCCACGTGGTTTTCCTTTGTTTGGCCCCGTCTTGTGAAAGAGGAAGTCAAGTTTCGATACTTTGCCGAACTTGGTGAAGATCTGTAGAAGCGCATATCTGTCCACAATTAGAGGATATGAGCCGAACCACAACTAGCTAACTCACTCATCGACAGTAGGATGCAGATTTCCAATATACAAACGATCCCTTAATTGTGAAGATGAATTAGATGCCTGAGGTATGGCAATAGCTTGTTCTTGAGCTTCTGGCTCTGGAAACCAGAGATGAGCGCTCAAAGATGAATCATCCTTGTCTGCTTGTGGAGGTTGTGCAGGGATATCCTGAGAATTTGTGACCATTGAGTATTGACAAGCAGTGAATATTGACCAGGTCACCGGGGGTACATGGTATGTGAATTTGTATTAGAGTTTGGCAGTCAAGGATGTCGATGAAGCTTGAAAGTCACGGTAGTACCGGCGAGTCCTGACGGAGTTTCAAATGGTCCATAGTGTTGCCGCCGCTGAGTAATTAGACTAGAATACATTTTTATTGACCACGCTCTGTAGTAAAACCAAATAAATGCGACAACAAAGTCGCTCGCTGCGCTTGCGTTGTGTACTGCGCAAAAACCATACGAACAACGCAGGTGGATAGATAATTGCTATTTTAAAATATTTACAAAATGGTGGGTTTGTCGTGTAAGAAAAGAAAGATTCGCAGACTTCGTGAGGAATGAAATGCAAGTAAGGATTGATACCGCTATGGCTACATGTAGTTGTGACGTGCAAGAATAAGAATTGGTCCTGATTGAAGCAAACTCAAGTTGTCTGGCTGGATGCCAAAACCAACGTCTATGTACATTATGATGTCTTGCTACTGGGCATCCACATGGCTCTGCTTAATGTGGCGCAGAAGAGCATCTTTACGGGACAGGAATTTCTGGCAATGAGGGCATTTGACTGTCATCGAAGGCAGGCCTGGGCTAAACTTGCAACTCCCCAAGTGCCTCTCCATGTCGTTTCGACGCGTAAAAGACTTTTTGCAGCCATGAATTTTCATCAAACAGTCAAATCGCTCTTCCTTGGCTCCCTCGTGCCTTGTCACTCTTGAGGAACGATAACTGACTTTCCTAGCCTTGGATGCTGCCCGTTTATGGATGCGATTGGGTTGGTAATCGTCATCGTCATCGTCATCGTCGGTCCGTCGGCGCTTGGCTCCTCGACAAACGTCAGCCGGTTTAATACCAACATGACTTGGGTTGAAAGGCGACGGGAGCTGACTCGGATGCTGTACGTTAGTACGGAGCGGACAGGGGGATGAGCTTGGAGAAATGCAGATTTGCACTTGTGATGTAACGTTCTCCGTCAAGCCCTCTGTAAATCTTAGGAAACGAGATCGCTCCGCGGGATTAGAGTCTGGCAAGATAGACGACGAGTCATGCACCAGCTCAGCATCGTCAACTGGAAGCACAAGCTTCGGCTGAGACACATTCTTTAAGGATGGTACTGAAGAAGGCATATCCAAGACCGCCCGGCAGGCAAGGTCTTCTTGCAATTGTTCAGGATAAGCCGAGTCTTCCATAAATCCTTCTTCCTCAAAAAACGGAGTGCAATGCGCTGCGACATCGAGAGGCCCAAAGTCTTCCAACGGACCACAGAAGAGGTCAGGGAGAAGGGCGCCGCCTTGTGGAGTCAAGGGGGACCTGCTCGACGCGACACTGAACGGTGATTCATCAGGGCTCAACTGTGGTAAACCTAAGAAGTCTCCAGTTGCAGATGATCCTGGATACCGATATCGGGCAGCCTTAAGACACACGTGTCAGCATGGACTTATGAGATCTTCGATTCACGCACGTTAGATGCTTGCAATTGGTGGATAGCCAGATTCTCGATATATGCTGCATCGTCCGTATCCTCGAGGTGAAGATCAAGGTCATCAGAAGACCAGAGCACCGTTGGTGCTGTGGATGACTCGAACTCAAAGGTTCTGTCCTCAGTCAGTTAATCGACCATTCACTTGACCACAAAATTAAGATTCCAATGCTCACCTTAAACCATCCATAAAATCGAGCTTCGATGGGAGCTCGGTTTCTCGTTTAAAGGATTCTGAATCCTCAGGATATACAAGGTATTCATTGTAGTTGCTAGACGACGGAAGACGCATGTGAGATGAGGTAGATGGTTAGGGAAAAGTGTCGGATAAGATGAGGAAGTGCACCTTCCGCAAGGCGACCTTCTTATCGGCCTTGAAAGTCCTGTTGACACTTGAGGGTCCATCCCTCACAAAAACGTGTTGTACACGCGTCAACAAGGCTGTAGCCTTGATGCGGAAGTGCATCTTAATTGTTCCGAGCGTCTTTAGTGGGCTAAGAAGCCAATCGTAGTAGGCGCTGGACCGTCGTATTTGTTAGATCTACGAGGTTGTTGTATTATTTTGAAGAAAATAAAGGACCAACCGACATCACTTTTTTCGAGGTATCATAGCTAGTGCCAGCCTACGACGTACTTCAAGAGCGTCAAAGGTCGTGCATGTACATCCTGTACGTAGGCATGTAGATGGCAAGTCCCGGCCGGTCGATCCTGTCTTGTCACCTCAGTTCTAGAAACCGCGGAGCACGGACCTTTACGAAGACAGTTTGAGGGACAAAAGTGGCCCGGAATTTGATGTCAGAACAAATATGGTAGTATGTCCACCATTATGTAATACTATTGGTCGATAGACCAGAATTTGAAATATTCACTTAGCCGCTTTTATTTGTTATTGGAACGACACCAGAGGGCGCTCATGCTAACTACAAGCTTTTGTAAGTTGTTGACTTTACTCGTGGAGCTTGTGCATGGCAGTACAATTGTCGTGACCAGACCTTGACCAGGAATTGTGGCGTGCGCACTGCGCGTGCTGATCTGCGACCGGCTCAGGCATATACACAACATGGTAAGAGAATGGATGGTGTCCAAGTGTTTTTTGCTGATATTATAACTTGCTTACTATTTTTAGTGGCGGGGTATCTGCTAGTATGATATTTATCACAGCAAATTTCCCGGGGGCCCTAGTAGGCAGGCCCTAATAAAAGGGCAATCCGTTTCTAGGCTCTGTATCAGACGGACGTCATATGTCCGAGGCACAAACGAGTCTCAGTGGGCGACGAATTAAGTCATGCTCATGCGCAAAGCTGTTTTGATTCGCTGGCCAAACAGTGTCATCTTCAAGGCAATAAGTACTCCTTGAAAACTCTATGGTGGGCATGACGCTGAGATGCTAATACTTCGTCACACTATCATCTGCCATAGCCGCCCACTTTCTCTCATCGCCTTAGTCCTTGTTTATTTTCAGGCATTCATTTTGAGAGTATCACTAGGTCGTGTATATCGATTGTGTCTGCCACCTGCGATGATTGATACCCGAACAATAATTCTCAGGTGATAATTCCGCAAGCCTTTGATCGACGATACTGATGAGCAACCATAGGCTGAAGTTTGAACATATCTTGTTTGCGATCGATCAATCGAGGTTATGGTGAATCTTTGACCTTACAGGTTCGTATGCACTCCATATGTATGTACTTATTCAATATGCCAATACATCACCAATCCATTTTCATAGAATGGGGATGACGATCAACCCAAATCATTGATCCAGTATATGAGAACATTCAACACTAGTACTACCTCTCAGGTAATATGTAATCATGACACGCCAGGTGAGTCGCGAAGATGGGGTGAGCTCTTGCACAACATCAGTTATAAGGGAACGACCGGGTATCTCATGTGCGAGATCGAGGAGCTGGAGATACATATACTGGTTTTACGACGAGTGCTAGGCTCTAGCAGTGCACCAATGTTCCAAAGAAACCTTGAAATGATGAATATGAACATTGACTACCTAATTAGGAACATTGGTTCAAGTGATCCATCATTCCGCTGCAAAGTTCAGTTACTGTCACGGTCCATGATCTGTATATCCATAACCTGTTCGCGACCGTGAGCATACCCAGCTGTGTGAAGTATTCCAACGTTTCCTTTGACAATTTGCTTTGCTTCTTGTTCACGACCATCACTCCAAGTTGACTGCACGTTTAGACACCACCTTATACCTGGATATCCCCGAAGTTATTCAGTCATTCCAGACAACTTACAAGCCAAACTCAGTTTCGGTGGCCCCCCATATCCCTGCTGATGCCAGCTCCTCGTCCCTCTCTGAGTGCAGAAGCCGCGCGCGCCGCTGCGCTACAGGCTGAGTTTAATGAAAAGAAATGGGTGTGGGTACCAGACGAGAAAGACGGTTATCTCGCTGGCTGGGTACATCAAGAAGATGACGAGACTGCAGAGATTGTTATGTCTTCTGGTAGCGAGGTATCTTCACCCTAATCTCCGTGATGTGCCAATTGCTGACACGAAACGCATCAGATTCGTCGGGTCCCTTTGTATGCACTCTCCAAGATGAACCCTCCCAAGTTCGATCGTGTCGAAGACATCGCAGATCTCACGTTTTTAAACGAAGCGAGCGTCGTGCATAATCTGCGTCTAAGGTATGGATCCGGAGCTATCTATGTGAGTCCTATCCTGTCAGCGATTTCTTGCGCACATTCATGAGCATCCTATCTTGCACGCCTACTAAAACGCACCGAGTAGACATACTCTGGCTTATTCTTGGTTGCTATAAACCCTTACCAGAACCTTCCGCTGTATACAGACGCAATTATATCTCAGTATCGCAGTAAACGACGCGATGAAAACCCTCCTCATATCTTCGCAGTTGCGGAGCGCGCATGGGTTAACATGGGGGAGGAGCGCGAAAATCAGAGCATTCTTATAACGTCGGCCATCCCTACCTTTCGGTGAATCATGCAACTAATTCGCCGTCAACAGGGGAGAATCTGGTGCAGGAAAAACTGAAAGCACGAAGAAAGTTATACAATACCTGTCTGCTATAGCAACTGATGCTCACCCGCGCCATCCTTCACATTCACATTCTGCTTCCATGGCATCTTCATTCCCCGCATCCCCACCTTTGGGTCTGCCCAGAAGAAGCTCTTTCCATACCAAAGCTACTCATGTTGTGTCTAACAGCACTGGAGGTGCCAAGGGTCGTCTAGGCTTGCTCGAGCGACAGATTCTCCAAGCGAATCCCATCCTTGAGGCATTCGGTAACGCGCAGACTCAGCGGAACAACAACTCCAGTAGATTCGGGAAGTTTATCAGGATTAGTTTTTCTCCGGACGGGAGTATATCCGGGGCGAATATTGACTGGTACCTGCTAGAGAAGAGTCGAGTCGTGGTTCGCAGTGCCGCGGAGCGCAACTTTCACGTATTTTACCAGTTACTATCAAGTGGAGGATCATTGAAAGGCAAATCTTTGAAATATCCTCTCCCCACTTGTTTCTGATAATCGTGCTGCTACAGACACTCTTCTGCTGGATCGCCCCTTAGATGAATATGAATTTCTCAACAGAAGCAGGCGAGAGGTTGACGGCATCAACGATCGTGAAGATTGGGACGCTCTGATAGTACGTTTTGTGAATGCGAAGTCTTCGATACTCGACTAATACACTACCAGAATGCTCTCGATATTGTTGGCTTTACGGTCGCCGAACAGTTCGACCTTTTCCGCATCGTCGCGGCAATTCTTCATATTGGCAACATCGACATCCGTTCTACGAAGTCGGATGATGCATTCATGCCAGATCCCTCACAAGCTGAGCGTGTCTGCCATTTGCTCGGCATTCCTATCGCAGAGTTCACAAGAGCTATCTTACGGCCCAGGGTTCTTGCTGGACGTGAGTGGGTCACGCAGGCGAGGACAGGGCAACAGTCTCTTGACGAACTCGCGTCCTTGAGCAAGTCATTGTACGAGAAGTCCTTCGGTGCACTGGTTGAGCGCATCAACCGTGCGCTAGATCGTCCGTCCTCCAAGTCGACGTTCATCGGTGTTCTCGACATCGCAGGCTTCGAGATCTTCGAAATTAACACGTACGAACAATTGCTCATCAACTATACCAACGAGAAACTGCAACAATTTTTTAATCACCATATGTTCGTCCTCGAGCAGGAAGAGTATTCCAGGGAAGGCATAGAATGGGATTACGTAAACTTCAAGCTGGACTTGCAACCGACCATCGACCTCATTGAGAGCAGCGGGAACGCCATTGGCATCCTCAGTTGCTTAGACGAGGAATGTATTATGCCCAAAGCCACTGATCTCACGTTCACAGAGAAAGTCCATTCGATCTGGAGTGGAGATCTGCGCGCAACAGACCATCCTCACCCAGGCCGGACGAAATACACACTACCGAAGTTTGAACAAGGCTTCATCATCACGCATTACGCAGGCAAAGTCGAGTACCGCACCGACGGGTGGTTAGAGAAGAATAAGGATCCCCTCAATGATAATCTCACACGTGTACTGGCATCATCATCGGAACCTTATGTGGCATCGCTTTTCCAAGATTTTGCTGGCGTCTTCGCCGACATGCCCCCATCTTCCAGTGCTGGGTTCTCCGCAGGCAAAAGGCGCACCATCAAGAGAGGAGCATTTAGAACAGTTGCGCAACGGCACAAAGAGCAATTAGCGCTTCTGATGGCGCAGTTGCAGGCGACACAACCACATTTCGTACGTTGTATCGTGCCCAACGTCAACAAGAAACCCGGAAGGGTAGATGTGCCCCTCGTCCTCGATCAATTGCGTTGCAATGGTGTTTTGGAGGGTATTCGCATAGCGCGTCTTGGTTATCCCAATCGGCTTCTTTTCGTCGAGTTCCGCCAGCGCTACGAGATCATGACTCCAGGCATTATTCCTCGTGGATACATGGATGGTCGCAAATCGTGCATCCGTATTGTAGAAGCTTTGGATCTCGATACTGAGTTGTTCCGTGTGGGAACATCCAAGATATTCTTCAAGGCCGGAGTCCTCGCCGATCTCGAGGAGCGGCGAGATGCCCTTCTATTTGACGTCTTTTCGAGGCTACAGGCTGTTGCTAGGAAGTTCTCCGCACGCAGACAGATGAAGAAGGTTCTCAATCGTGCGGTGGCGATACGAACGATCCAGCGTAATGCTCGCGTGTACGGGGAGTTGCGAGATTGGCCATGGTGGCAGCTATACACTAAAGTCAGGTGGTTCTTGTCTATTTCGAGGTAAATTTTTGATCATTTTAAACAGGTCCGTCCGTTACTCGCCGCGACACGAAGTGACGAAGAGCTCAGAAGGAAAGACGTTGAGCTGCAACTTGTAAAGGAGAGAGCGGAGCGCGACCAACGGGAACGGGAAAACCTGGAGAACGTGAAGATGACTCTTCAGGCGGAAAAACGAAAGATCATCGAAGAGTTGGAAGCCGAGCGTGCGCTTACCCTCGACAAAGATGGCATGTTAGACAGAAGCAAAAAGAGGGAAGCAGAACTTGAAGAAGAGATCGTTGCCTTACACGCCGACCTCGACGTCCTCGATTCGCAACTGGACCGTGCCCTGCAACTTCAGAAGGAGGGCGATGAGAAACATGAAACTTTACGCGTCGCGTTCGACCAGGCTGCAGAGCATCTTGTCCGCATGGAGGGTCAACAAAATGAATGGCGAGCTAAAGAGGCGGAACTTTCGGACATTGTATTAACCCAGGAGAGCAGCATGGTTCAGCTGCAGCAGGAACACCAAGCTCTCCAGAAAGCCAATGAGGACCTCGGAGCCCTTGTTTCGCAGCACGACGAAGATTTGGCGCGTGTCAAGGAGCGTTCTGAAGCTTTAGTGAGCGACTTGCAGGCCAAGCTCGGTGTGGAAATCCAATCTAAGTGAGCCCCAAAAACTTACCGTGATCTTTGGTCTGATGTTTCACGCAGAGAGTCGCTCAGCAGCAAGGTCGACCAACTGGAAAGAAGCTTGAGTTACCTCAAACAGCAGCTAACAGAGATGACTCGTACATCTGCTGAGTATTCTGCTATGATCCAGAACAAAGAGGACCAAAATTCACAGCTGCTTTCGACCATCACCGCATCCGCCGACGAGCATTCTCGACTGCAAAAAGAGATTGTCGAACTCCACGCTGCATCTGACAGACAGCGAGCGGAGATCCATGCTTCCAGGGCCAATGTAGATCGTGCAGTATCCGCCAAGATAAAACTGCAGAGCGAGCTGGATGAACTCCGCACAATCATGGAGACCAAGACCTCCGAAGACGCCCGCCGGCTCGAAGTCGAGAAAAGTAAAGAGGAAGAGCTTACCGAACTTCGCTCTCAGTCTTCCCAGTTACACGCAGAACTCAGCATTTTACGGGAAAACGCTCTCGACAAGGAAAGCAAGCTCGCTACCGAGCTAGACGAGATGCGTCGTCAGCACAAGCAGCTAGATTCAGCTCACAGCTCTCTTTTGGACCGCGAGCGAGGCTTGAAGGAACGGACGTCAAAGCTCGAGGCAATAGTTGTGGATCTCGAAAAAGCCAAAAGAGTGGTTGAATCAGAATTGCAGGCATTGCGATCCCGTCAGATTGACTCGGATGGTCGGTTAGCAGAGACATTGAGGGCGAAAGAGGTAATTGGGCAACTATTTGCATTTGTTGGACTGGGTGGATCTTACTCATACTTTATTAGATCCTGGAACGACAACTCCACGCTGCTCAGACGAAATATAATGAGATCGAGGATACGATTTTGCAGATGGAAAGAGATGCTCACGCTGGCGAACGTCAGTTGGAAACCTTGAAGAAACAACTGGAATCCGAATCAGCCAAGTGCAAGAACCTTCAACACGTCATGTTAACTCAGAAAAAGGAGTACCAAGAACGTATTGCGAAGTACGACCATGATCTTAACAAGGCAATCACTGATCTCAAGAATCGGGAGTGGGAGCTCAAACAAATGGAGAGCAAACAGGATAAGACGATTGTCGAACACGTTTACGTTCTGGAGAAGGCCAAGAAAGTAACCGATCAGCAACTGAGAGAGGCGCAAGAGCAGCTGCAGAAGGATGCCGTCTACATTCGATCTTTGGAGAAAGCCAAGGCAAGCCTCACCCGGGAGGTAGAAGATTTCGCCAGGGGAGGTGGGGTGGATCAGGCAGAGCGTAGGGCCTCGGAAAGGGCTATCAAGTTCCTTGAGGAGAAGGCTAACAAAGCACTCGCCAGCGCAGAAGCAAAGGCTAAAACAGAACGTGCTGAATCTTCTGGTAAATTTTGGACTCCAACACCCTAAACAATACTGACCCTCAAGATAGTCCGACGCGCCCTCGCTGACTTGGAAAAGACTCATAATGATTTGGTGACAGAGAAGAGGACACTCGAAGAGCGTTTCCAAGACACTCAGCGGAGGCTCCATGAATTGGAGGTTCAGATCGAGGCCGAAGATAGAGAATCTTCTGAGTTGGGCATTCACAGGCACCGTCTAGTACAACAACTGCAAGATGAACGTCAGCAGCATCAGAAAGACCTCGCAGAGCGTGATTTCGCCAGCGACCAGACCCGAAAAAAATATCAAGGTTGGTGACAGCTTTCATAAGAGATCCTTTCTAATGACAAGCTGCAGCTGAACTAGCCCAGTTGAGCGAAGGTGCGTAACTAGGAAACTCTGGGTGTACCTCACCGAATAACATTTATTCTAGAAATGCAAGCGCAGCGAGATGCGATGACGAGGCTACGAGAAGATAATCGCAAAATACATTCAGACTACGACGAGCTGCAGCTAAGATTTGATGACGAGGTCTACAATGGAGGCGCCTGGAACAGGGAGAAAGAGCGGATGGAGACGAAGATCGCCGATCTAACCAAAGCTTTTGAGTCATCGACTACTGCTCAATCCGACCAACAAGCGCAGATCGTGTCACTTCACTCGCAAGTTCGGGAGCTTCGAAGCGTTCTCAATGACGCTGAAGCGGACAGGGCAATGCTACAAAAGGCACGCCGCTCTTTGCAGGCGGAACTTGAAGGCATCAAGCTTGACCATGTCGATGCAACGAAAATGACTTCGGATCGAGAACTACAAAAGCTACAGCTGGAGAAACAAGATCTTGAGCGATCTCTGGAGGAACAAAAAGATCGTGTAGTTATGGCCTTTGACCGCTTGAAGAGAGCCGAGGCACATGCCAATGAAAGCCAGCTGGAACTTGACCGGACCCGCGTTGAGAATACTGAACTGGACAGAATAAATGTAAGTACCTGAAAAATGATCTTCAGTGTGCTCACTCTGTCCTACAGGCACAGCTAGAGAAGCAGGTCAAAGACCTAAACGTCCGCGTGGTTGACCTTGAAACGAAGTCATATGCAAATTCTCCTCACCCATCCTCCACTGTCAGGCAGCTGCAGGGCCGTATCGATGAACTCACTACTCAACTCAAGCAAGTATCACGCGAGAAAGTCGACTCCAACCGCTTGCATAGTTCTGATAAGGCAATTCGCGACATACAACTACAGTTAGCTGAAAGCGAAAGGCACCATATCAAATTGGAGGAGGAGCGAAAAATATCCGAGGGTCAAATAATTTCACTCCGACAGACACTGGACAAAGTTGTCAGTCTTACCTCTTCATTGATCATCTAGTTACTTGGCTAATTCCAGTTCACATCAATAGCAATCAAGGGAGAGTGAACTTGAGCGCGTGAAACGTCGCCTAGAGCGAGAGGCCATGGACTCCAAGCAGGCGATGCTGAAGTGAGTTTAACTCAAAGATTTTGACAAGTTGAGATTAGGACGTTTACGTGTTACTTTCTAGCCTGCAACGTGAAGTTGAACGACTGCGCGCACGCCTTAATCGGCCGATGTCAGTCGTTAGTGACGGAGGCTCCACCCCTGCAAGCTCGGGGTCTCCTCGCAAGGCGGCTCCATAGCATTAGCTAGTATTCAAATGTTCGTCATTAATTTATGATATAGTCACATCTGAGTTACTGTATATTCCATCTCAACACCATGCACATATGTATCTTATAGTAATCAACTCGACGGGTGTATGACTGCTCAGCAAAACATCAAGTTATTAATTGTTTTCGTCCCAGAGGGAACTCTCGGAAACTTGCGAATAACTATCAAAATAAGGTTCAGCCACCGCGTTCCACCAAGATAGTTGGAAATCATTAGATATGGTAAGCAAGACTTCAAGACTCAGTACTCCGTCATGGTGCGCTCACGTCCGCTGGCCATTTGGCTCTCTTAGTCTCATTGCTTATGTGAATATTAGCCCAAGGAAATTCGGGATATCAAGCAGTTCATCGAGATTGCGCGGCGGAAGGATGCTTCCCGTGCGTTTATACTGTTGTTGTACTTCGACAACACGCTGACTTCACGCGCACTAATCTTGTACGAAATTTTATCCATGTGTTATGTATTCAGAGGCCCGTATCAAAAAAATCGCCGCAAAATCAGCAGCTGGGAAGGTCCAGACTAAATTCAAAGTGCGGTGTTCACGATACTTGTACACTCTTTCTGTGGACGACCCAGAGAAGGCTGAAAAGCTCAAGCAGAGCTTGCCTCCAGGTGCGTGATCAGATCAGTCTTAGTGCGTTTCATTGCCTGATATATGGACGCAGGTTTGAGTGTGGTAGAACTCGGGGCAACACCGAAGAAGAAGTGAACCCCTTCTCCATCTCACACTGTAGTATGATTCATGCGTCGCAATGGAGGGGCACCGATCGACTTGTGCATCACCACCCTATGATGAATATGCATGCAAGTCACATGTAGTCTTATTATGAACAAAGACAGATAGCTTTCGCCTTGCTTGACTTATACAGCCTTTGATTCATACAATCATCCATTCTATAATACCAAGCATGACGCACGACCCCAAAAGCGTGCATGTACCGATCAATACGAAGGTTCGAAGTACCTGCTGCACTCTCCTTTCATATGAACGACTTCCACGTGTCCTCAGTGCCTCGATGTCGATCATGGTCGAAGGAGTATGAGACCATTTAGTGAAGACGATTTCCAGCAAAATTATTAGCAGTTGAGATCCATCCAATGCGGGCAGGGGCAGCGAGTTGAAAAGATATAATGATAGATTTGTGAGCTTCAGGTACCTGCCCAGAGTCAGCCATATGGTAGTTGTTAGTCTAAGTAACGTACTGGAAGAAATCTGCAAATACGAGGGGTAGTCCTAGGGGTATAATGCCAAAACGCGGTGCGAGATGCGTTGTTTGAACTGATAACAGTGAACATCAACCACCACGCATGCTTGAATTCGTGTGTCATACCTTGCTCCCAAACTTCGTACCTGGGGCCACTCCAGAGCACGATGCGCTCATCTTCGGTGCCTGCCCCTTCGTTATTCACTGTAATCCGTAAGATATCTCGGTCTTCCCTCGGTTTGATGCACGACTGCGATTCCAGACACGACGTCGAGGAGTCGCATCTGTTTTGCATTTTTGACAGTATGGGTACCGGATCGGTACAATACTCTTCAATCGTACTTTCAAATGACACAAAACAGGATGATGATGTACTACTGTCAGTATCCACACAACACTGATGATCATCTAAGGAGGCGCTAAGTCAGGCAGGATGACGCAGGTACCATGCTCACCATTAAGCCGCGAAACATCCACACACCACCCCTGCTTATAGACGGCTGGATTAGGTTCCAATAGATAAGTGGACCACGCATCGCGAGATGAGTGCAACGGAAGATCGTCAAGTGTCGTCAGGAAAGATCCAACAGGAAGATGCATGCTCAGAGGGGAATCCTACAGAAATTTAGTAAAGGTAGTAAGGTGATAGTCTTAGGACCATACTGACGGCTTCGACATGGGCCACAATTAGCCCTCTGGTAAAAACATCTTCATAACCTACCAACAGTATTCGTTGTCCAATACCAGACCAGCCCGCAGCCAGTAGAATCAGCCAGAGCGTCAGGTTATGAAAACACCCCGAAGTTACAACCCGTAAGCGATCGAGTGAGGACAACTCCTCGACCCTTGCAGAAGGCAACGTCACGAATGCGGCGGGGAACATGAAAGTCATAGATGCTCCTGCCGCCAGCATAGGGATCCGATGACTAGGAAAAACACGAAGTTGTGGCTAATGGACTATGTCATATTGTGAGGGGAGACATACATTGCTGCAGTGATAGCATGCCCACTTTCATGCATGATTTGACTGATGCAAAGGGAGAGTAGAATCAGCGGTAGGTGTTTTAATGGAACGGTCAAGCCAGGGATCTACGTGCAATGAAGTGAGTGCTCGAGGTATTTAAACTAGTTACTGGAAGTGATCCACGTATATGCATTGCATTTAACTCACAATTGGATTGACAGCATGCGTGACTCTAGAATATGTCGTTGCGCGAGTCGTGACTTCGACAGCTCTCTTCAACAACGACGCTGAAGTATCTGGCGCAGTCACTCGCAGGAAAGTGGAAGAAAGGAGTGACACCATAGTCCATACGAGCAGAGCAACAGCAGTGAACATTCCAAAGATAACCAGTACGCTGCCAGTATTATAGAACATGAGCAAAAACTTTCTTGTCCGCAGGTAGTTTCTACTGGCCAAACGTAAAGAAATGGTGTCATGATGAACATTGAATGCTCGTGTCTGTACGCGAAGGTGAAAGAGACTCCTTGGGATGGAGGCAGCGAGCGATTTGATCCTCTTTAACTGAATTCTGTGGAGGTGCATGGTGGTTCGCTCGAAGTGGCATGGTATGATTTCGTATACGTACATAATCGGACTCTGAGCCGGGGCATAGCACAGCGCGGTGTGTCTCTCTTCTCACCAACGACCATGAAGATCTTCTCCCTCTCAGTTGTTCTCGCACCTTCCTCAGGCCCTTGTTCAGTTCTCAGCTCTACCTCAGATGTCTCTAGTTTCTCGTTCTACCAGAGAAGTTCTGTCAGCGAGTTTTTGACATTCTTCACCAAGACAGTCGTAGAGAGAACTCCTCAGGGCCAGCGTCAGAGTGTACAAGAGAACAATTACACTGCCCATGTGTACAACAGGAGTGGTGCAGAGCAACTTGCAGGTGGGTCGAAGCTCTGGATGTAATGGAGCCATCGAACTCACTCCTTCCTCAGCTATTATTATTACTGATCATGAATACCCCGTTCGACCCGCCTTTTCTCTTCTAACAAAGCTACTTGATGACTTCACTGCCAAAGTCCCTCAATCTGCCTTCGGAAACCCAGGATCAATATCATTCCCAGAGATCCAGACCTACATTCAGAAGTACCAGGATCCTCGGCAAGCTGATACAATCATGCGGGTACAGCAGGAGCTAGATGAGACGAAGATTGTCCTGGTAAGCCCTCCCCTCATTATGATAATCACTCGATTGTTTTATCGGTGTGACGGTGTATTGTAGCACAAGACCATCGAGTCTGTTCTCCAACGCGGGGAGAGGTTGGATAACCTTGTAGAGCGATCGAATGCTCTATCCGCACAGAGCAAGATGTTCTACAAGACAGCTAAGAAGGTCAGTGGCTGTCTTTTATGTTTGGGTGACTCGGTCTGACAGCCTCACTAGCAAAATTCATGTTGTGTGATCATGTAGACGACTATTCTTCTCTCATTCATGCTTTTTCTTTGTTGCGGTTGTTGTTACGTCGGACCAGGTAATTGGTAACACATCCGTTAGTTCTGTATTTCACATGTCGTGATCGTGTCAGTGTGGCCAGTCTGTTGCGTGTCATTGAGCAAGTCAATGAACTGATACCACAGCCTGGATATGTTGTGAATAAGTCTAGGTTGGGACAATACAGCATGCAAATTCAAGCCAAAAATGACATCGCTGAAAACATAGTATCCACGCCAGTCACGATATGCATTAAGAGGGAATCGAACCCCCGGCGGGTCGATGGCAACGACCCAGGTTACCACTACCCCATTAATGCTTGGGAGAGATCGGTGTATTTAGCTTTATTTACTATTCACTACGTGGCACTGGTAAATATCTGTCCTCAGGCCACACGAATAATCGGATCACTCAAGTCGTACGATCGGTTATCGTTTTCCTCGATCCCGAGTAATTTGCCATTGGCATATAAAGCCAGCGTGGCCATGGTGCTTGCTTCACATTTTTCATCCATATCTACATTTTCATCCTCCACCACCAGATCATCCTTCCTGTAAAATGGTATGTTCCCATCTCATATACATCAGCGTTAATCACTCAAAACTTTACAGCCTGCTCACGAAGCTGTAATTGTTGCTGCGTCCCGTACACCTGTCGGATCCTTGTATGGATCACTCAAGACTTTGACTGCTCCCCAACTTGGCGCTGTGGCTCTCAAGCATGCTTTCGAGCAGTCAAAAGTTGATCCCTCAGTAGTCGAGGAGATCTACTTCGGCAATGTCGTCCAGGCTGGTGTTGGTCAATCACCCGCACGTCAAGTAGCACTCGCTGGTGGCATGAAGTCCGCATCTGACGCCACGACCATCAACAAAGTCTGTGCTAGCGGTATGAAGTGTATCATGCTTGCTGCCCAGAGCATAGAATCCGGTTACAAGACCGTGGTTGCTGCTGGTGGTATGGAGAGTATGAGCAACGCTCCGTGAGTACTACAGTCCCGATTACCACTTTGCACAAGATTTACGGCAACATGTTATTTAGTTACCTGCTTCCCCGCACAAACCCTTTGTTCGGCAAATTCGAGACCAGGGACTCCGTTGAAAACGATGGTCTCTGGGACGTCTCCAACAACTTCGCCATGGGCAACTGTGCCGAGGCTGTCGCAGAGAAGTACGAAATCAGCCGAGAGTCACTCGATGAGCATGCAATCGAATCATACAAACGTTCTGATCGCGCATGGAAAGCGGGCGCTTTCAGCGCTGAGATAGCTCCCGTCACGATCAAGGGCAAGAAAGGTGATATCGTGGTCAAGGAAGATGAGGAGTACAAGAAAGTCATCTTCGAGAAGGTTCCCTCTCTCAAGTCAGCATTCAAAGCAGGCGGTCGCATCACTGCTGCCAACTCTTCAAACCTCAATGATGGCGCCTCTGCTCTGATATTGATGTCAGCAGAGAAGGCACAGGAGCTCGGCGTAAAACCACTCGCCAAAGTGATTTGTAAGTTTGACTTCTTGTGTGGCTGTACATCGTCTGATATATCTTTATCTGCAGCATATGCAGATGCGGGTGTTGAACCCATCGACTTCCCCATGGCTCCTGCTGTCGCTCTCCCAGAAGCACTTAAGAGAGCAAACCTGACTGTCGATGACATCGCACGTTTCGAGGTCAACGAAGCCTTCTCGGTTGTCGTCCGTGTTGCTGAAAAGCTCCTACAACTTGATCCTGCAAAGGTCAACATCGACGGGTGAGTTATTCTACTTTGCGTTCAGGGGTTTATGTTTGCTAACGAGATCCAACAGTGGCGCTGTTTCACTTGGTCACGCTATCGGAAACTCGGGCTCTCGTATCGTGGTGTCCCTCGTCCACGCTCTAAAATCTGGCGAGTACGGCGCAGCAGGCATCTGTAATGGGGTAAGTGATTTATAACTATATATGATGTCGCATTGCTCAAACGATGCCTTGTCTAGGGCGGAGCTGCTTCTGCCATTGTCATTCAAAAACTATAATTGTTGTACCGCTTTTATACATTGTTGGTTTCTACGAACAGCCCATCTACACTATTGTATCTGTATTTTCCCAATAGAACACGACAAGCTTTGCATAATACTGGATTGCTGTGAGAACCTCGAACAAAAATACATTTATCTACAGAGAAGTCACGTCGAGGAAGTTCGCTGCATTGTTCGAGACTCTGGACCCTTCTTGCGCTTGTTTCTTGGCACCTCGATCAAACTGTCGTTTCAGATTACGACGCTGGTCATCATTGGTTCTCATTATGACATGATACGGGTATCTCCCCTGTCATTTTTGGAGCCCAGCACACAGAAGCTATCATGTTGTACCTGGTGGGATGATGCATTGACAAAAATTCAGCGAAGAGTAAGTATACAGACAGCGCTTACGGAGCTCGCAACTTCTGGCCTTCCGCCTTCCTAGTCTGCTTCCGACCCGTGCTGCGGCGTTGAGCCTCGCTCGTCGGCACCGCGCAAAGTACCCGAGAGTCGGTTTCGTGGTGTAGGTCGTAAAGCTTTGGATGATCGCGGCCCTGCACTGGTAGTAGCAGCTCCACGGCCCGCTGCCGTACGCCTGCATCACGTTATTCGACATGTGCAACGACTTGACGTCATCCATACCAGGCCTCATGGCAAGCGCTATTCGCTTCAGTGTTTCGATGAAGACGACAGCTAGCCGTATCATACTATCTCGCAGGGTCGATAGCCTATACTCGATCGGTCATATCATTGCAAAAATAGCTCGACGTCAACGTTCATGGCGGCGGGGTGACGTTTTCGGTTGACACCAAAAACCTGCTACATGGACCCGTATGACACCCTGTTAATACATTTGGCGGTTCGACCCGTCCGAGTCTATACCTCAAAAAGACGCAATCAATTGATGCCATCAACGGACGAATACGAGTCCTTGATACCGCACCGGCGCGGGGTGAATGAGCGTGGCATAAGCGCAAATAATAACTGCATCAGCGCCGTAAATTCGAATCATCTGTATGGGCGGAGAAGAACAGAACCACGTAGACTAGCCCAGAACCAGCCTATTATCAACCCGGAATGCAACAAAAAGGTAAGTTATACATAGATATCAGAAATGGTGACGTACATTCGATCCGATTCGTATCCGTGCACGCGAAATTCTACGTTGCATCGGTCGCGCACGAACCTATTCGGCGTATAGGCGACATGAGCAACATGCTAGTCGCCTCGCCTTAGTACACTACTATGTAGTGGCGCAATTGAACCTGATCATTCGGGCACGATACACCGTGATTGACGTACTAGTGCTATGGAATCGACACGTCCTTTATATACCCATCGATAAACCGAAGCACGACCCAGGCGTGCACCAGGTGCACACTCAGGTTAGGTTCATAATGGGGGCTAGGAGTGAAAATGAAAGATGACCCTGCCAAAACGAGGCAGAGCGCAGAAAACGCACACCCACCAAGGATGCAGTGAGACTTTGAAATTTGCATCGAACAGTTTCTTACTACGGGTTACGGTGCATATACATTGGAAATTCGTCGAGGCAAAAACTTTAATTCTCCGAGTAAGGCTATGCGAAGCACAAGCAGCTGATCAGGGGTTTCTGCACTGCATATTCCTCCAAAGTTGCAATAAGAAGTATGCATAATATTATCATCGCCACGTCGATGCTAGTGCCAATTGTAACAATGAAAGCTTCAATACAAGCTTGGAGGCCCAAAAACAACGACAACAACGACAACAACAAGAAAAAAACAAATGAGCGTAACGAGCGTACGAAGACTACGAGGAGACGTAGTCCGCGTCCATCTCCATGGCACGTACCGTTGTAATTAAAAATATCAGTCCATCTGGATCAATCTTGGTACCATCTACGCCAACAAGTCACCATCACCTGCAGAGTTTCCACATCTTCACATAATCACTATTCCAAACCACATCAGATCCAAGCCAAAAAAAAAAGGAAAAAAAAACTCACATCCTAAACGCACGCTGATCCGGATTCGGAGGCCACGTAGCGGTCCACTGTTCGTACTTACTTGCGAAATCGCGCATCGCAGCTACATCGCGTCAAAATGAGCCCTGCCCAAAGCAAAAACAAAACAAAAAACATACTAGCAGATCCATCATACCACGGCTTCCCACCTACACTATCTGGGAACCACCCACTCGTCCCGCCAACCGCCAGATCGATCACAAGATAGAATTCTGTCCATGATCGGTCTTAGCATCAAATTCCAAGCTTTTCAAAAAAAACTGACCCTGATCAAAAGGGGCAGCAGCACTCCCCCCATATGCCGTACTCCACGGATCTGCGACGACCACTTCCTTTCCACTCGACGCGTTCATAGCTACACCTGGGAATCCACCTGTATTGAAGAAATAGGAATCGGAGGATTTGGAGGATATTTTTAGGTTGATCATTGCCTATTGTGGGTTCGATTAGTTCGGGTGACAAGACGGGTGGACGGGTAAGTAGAACGGGACGGGTACGGGAAGGGGATGACCGAGGGACAGCAAAATGCCATCAAAAAACGGACAAGACCGCGGGATATAGCAAACCGAGAACAGGAACGAAAAAGAAGAGAATTGTAGGGAACGGAGACGATAAACCCACCTGCAGCCGATCATCCGTATAAAACCTCATCCACTCGCTGGTCCACTCAAACGCATAAACGTGGAATCCGTCGGCAAAATTCCCGCGTTTGGTGCTTACCCAGCCGTAGATGCTCTTCAGGAGGTTGGCGGTGGTGCTTGTGCCTGCCAGTGTGTGTTAGGGGGTGAAAACAACGTGGCTGAACAAAAACGATGAAATATACGTAAAGGCCAATTGAAGTCGAAAAAGACAAGTTGGTGAACCGAGAAACGCCAATCGAAAGCCAAAAATACAAAAGCACGAATGAACCGAAAAGAACTCCGCCCCAAGCGCAAAACCAGGAATAAACGCTCACCGGTAGAGATAGGCGTAGAGCCACCCGCAAACGGCCCATAATTCAGGGACGAGCGGACATAGTTCGAACCTTGAGCGGGATATGAAGGAAGGTTGCCGCGGGCTTCCATGATCTGTGGGTGGTATTAACAGGGGTGCCGGCAGAGGAAAAGGTGAGACTTACATCGATCTCGCCGCTGAGGGGCCACGCGCCATAAAATCCCTCTCCCTGACCTGCGCTTGAGCTTGTACTGTTACCCTGAGGAAGCATCCAAATAGCGGGCCACAACCAGTCTCCCTGAGGCAGTTTTGCGCGGACCTGGCATCTGAAATTAGCAGGCTAAAAGATTAGAGACACAGCAAACGTACCTCGACACGGCCATACTTGATAGTCTGTTTTCCACGGGTATTAAGACGACCGCTCATGACAGGGTTGATGATAGTGCCGCTCTGGTTATTTGAAACAGCTGTGCATGGGTTGCTAGAGGTGGAGGTGGAATTACTGCTGGTAGTAGAATTGCTTGAACCGGTGGTCGTGGAATTACCCGAGCCTGTTGTTGTGGAGTTACCGTAGCCAGACGTTGTAGAGTTGCCTGATCCAGTAGTAGTGGAGTTGCCCGAGGTGGTAGTTGAATTGTAATTGCCTGAATGGAAGTGAGTGAGGGGGCGTGGGAGTTGTAGTTTGTTACACACCCGTGTCGTTGTTTTGCCGACGAAGAACCCACGCGCCTTGATCTATGACTACACGGAATCAATGAGCCTCGGAAATGAGTAGGAGGCTAAAACATACCTCCGCCTTGAGCTGTACAGTCTTGAAGTGGATAGGTCGCTCCACTCATGACTGAATCCCAGCCACCGTCGATGGAGTCACTCGTGAGTGTGGGCATGATGTAGAGTTGTCCATTTGAGATGTAGACGTTGGAGGGATTGTCGGTTGTCATTTCAAATTCACCGTTGCTAATGAAAAGTTAGACAGGGATTGTGGTGTTTAGTGGGACGTACCCGAAACCACCGAGCTCGATGTCATAACTCCAGTTATTGGGGTCGATAGAACTGTCAAAGTCGTCTTGCATGACGAGACAGAGTTGACTGTCTGAGAGGAGGTCTACGGATTGCCAACCTCTGAAGCAGAGTGCTGCTGCTACAAGGACGCCCAAGAGGGCAGCCACAAAGGTGAGCCACCAGCTTCCTGATTCGCAACGACGTTTCTTTGTGAGCCATGGTTTCTCGTCTTTGGTGAGTTTTGATTTGAGGCGGGTTGATTGGATTGGTTTCTTCTGTGTGAGGGGGAGTGCGATGACAGAAGGATTAGCGGATACGGGTGGAGGGGACCATATGGTTGATGGACGTGAAGCGGGGGATAGGAAAGGTGATCTGAAAATTGTTGTCGCGCTGCTTGCTCTTGGGAGTTGTAAATCTGGTGAGCGATGTAAGTTTGCCAAAGAGTAAGAGCGGTTGAATGATTTGTAGGGGGATTCTGCTGATGGAAGACGTGGTGTCTCGAAAAAGCTGCCGTCGAGAGACCTTCTTGCGGGGTCAGCGAAGGGGAAGGTGAAGGCGGAAGGGGGAGGGTCTTGACGTCGTTTGCTTATTCTTGGTCTTGGTGAGTCTGGAGAGTCTTCCTGTGATGAATGGTCATCTGAACTTGAAGGAGTGAGAAAGAAAGGACGGGGTGAAGCCATGAGGGCAAGGTTGGGTAACCCTTCTCTGTTTCTCTTTGAAGGACCTTTCTTATCTTGTAACACGTAATTGCCGTATGACGCGTGTGTAACGTACACCGAACCAGATTCAGAGATCCAAGATCTGATCTCACCATTTATATTCCACCGCTCTCTCCCCAAACTCACTCACCCAACTCATGGACTACGACAGATACGACGCTACTCTCCATTACATCTTCAAACAAACTCAAGGTGACGCTTGGTTTAGACCACATGAAGATTCAGTCCCTCCAGGCGTTTGTCTTCGTACCCATGACGGTCAATTCAGAGTATTCCCATACGAAACTGCCGCACTCGCTCCATTCGAGGCTGCTGTAGCTGCTCTCAATCCTCTCGTTGCAGTAAAAGTCAGAAGTGCTGCAGTACACGCTGCTTTAGCAGAACAAGCTATCGACGATTGCATCTATGTCGACTCAAATACTCGCATTCAAGTACTCGAGTCAATGTACCTCCTTCCACAAGCAGAAAAGGATCAAAACGCTGCTTTCATTCGCGATGAACGCGTGCTCGTCGTTTGGAGCGACTCTCTCGATACAATCATCCCAATCGCACGTGACTTTGAAGATCGTCTCATTCGTCTACTCTGGCGCACGAGACCACCTCTACCTTCAACACACGAACCCTCCATATACTCTGAAAAACCAGCAGATCCCCGTCTAACCCCTTCCTCCACCGTAAACTCAGATTCACAAAGACGAACATGGTTCGGTCGTGTCCTTCCTTCACAACAAGACCCAGAAAAGATCGAACAAAAACAACCAACCCGTCCAATCATGCTATATGCTCCGCTATACAATGGTCTATGCGCTGCACTCGCTTTCAGTAAGTCACAATACCCTCTTGGTTGTCTTTCCCTCACCTTCTCTAGTTTTCATCGGCAACGGCGTTCGCACTCTCCTTACAGAATTTCGCCTAGACGGCAACTACACTCATTTTGCTCTTGGCGCCCTAGTGCCACTCCTCTTTTGTGTATCCTTGGTAACTATTCCCTTTATATCATATACCCCCCGCTTACTCTTTCCAGTTCTTCACTCTTCAAATATTCCAAACACTCACATTTGCAGTCGGTCCCATCGCTCATTACCACCAAAACAGTCGTTACTACTCGGCAGTCCCTCCACTGCCAAATCCTGCCATAGACAATGCACTCCCTCACATCACAATACAGATGCCCGTCTACAAAGAAAGCCTCGCTACAGTCCTGTAAGTCTCTTCTTTGTTGGCTGATCCTCGCTAATCCATCCCAGCACACCCTCCCTCACATCCATCAAAACAGCAATGCAGACATACGCACGTCAAGGCGGCACATCCAGCCTCTTCATCAACGACGATGGCCTTCGTCTCCTCCCCCCTGATCAGGCAAAGGAACGTATCGAGTACTACGCAAACCACGGGATCGGCTGGATCGCAAGACCACGACACGGACACGAAGGTCACTTTCATTCTCCCTCTAGCCCGTCAACGCTAACATAAACACACACAGGCTTTACGCGCGCAGGCCGCTTCAAAAAAGCCTCCAACATGAACTACGCACTCGACGTCTCCCTCCGCCTTGAACGCATCCTCGAGGAACTTCAATCATCTCACAACTCCCTTGAACAATACCCTTACAATCGCCAAAACCAAATCCCCAGCTCAAGCAGAGATAGCAACATATTCACGCCTCCCAACCCACCCTTTCACCGTGCCAGCGTTAGCACCACATACAGTGCTCAAACTGTCCAAACAGAGGGCGGGAGCATCGTTAGCGTGCCTGGACAGTCTCCTGGGACGTACGGGGTCCAGTATATCGGCAAGGACGGGGACGATCAGGCGTTCATCACTCCTTTTCTCAGTAGCAACAGCAATGGCAGCATGCCTGGGACGCCTAGACCCGGTATGACGGGGAGTCCGCGGACTATCAGTCCTGAACCACCCACACTCGCAGGAACGCATATCGAAGACATCGAAGAGCGGGCTCTTCAACTAGCCATGGAAGAAGGTACATCTTCCATTAGTCTCGTTTTGACCAATTACGTTAACTCGAAACAGTATTCCAAATCACAGGACACAGACCATGGGCAGCAAACTCCCGTGCCTGTCGAATTGGAAGCATCATCTTATTAGTAGACGCAGATACGATCGTCCCGGTGGATTGTTTTAGGGATGCAGCGAGAGAGTTTGCGGAGGACGAAGGCGCTGAGGTTGGGGTTCTCCAGCATGAGAGCGGTACGTCTCCTTCCCCTGTCCCCTCCGCTCGCTAACCTAAACCCAAATCCAGACGTCCTTCAAGTAGCCCACCACTACTTTGAAAACGCCATCGCCTTTTTCACCCGCCGAATCAACAAATGCATAAGTATGATGTGCGCAAACGGGGAAGTGGCGCCTTTTGTAGGGCATAATGCGTTTTTGAGGTGGACGGCGTTGCAGGATGCGGCATTAAGTGGGGGGGATGCGTCTTCTACTCATGATTCTGGTGCGGACAAAAACAGAGCCCAAGTCAAGATCTGGAGCGAGGATAACGTCAGTGAAGATTTCGATATGGCGTTGAGGCTTATAAGACAGGGGTATATCGTTAGGTTCGTCCTGTTCCCTCTCGAGGTGGTTGTCACTCACGTTGACTCTTAGATGGGCGACCTACTCCCAAGGCGGTTTCAAAGAAGGTGTATCGCTCACTGTCGATGATGAGTTGAATAGGTGGCAGAAGTATGCGTATGGGTGTAATGAGTGCGCTTTTTTCTTTCCGTGCGCGTTTGATATTTCCGATTCACGGCTCGCACAGGCTCCTCTTCAACCCCTTCGTCAAATGGTTCTACAAGGGCCCCATCAACCACCAGATCCACAAATTCATGTGGAGTCCTGCACCGCTCCATTACAAGATCTCGATGATGGCTTGTACGTCCCCCTCCTCCTTCTCAATTCTCATACTGACTCCATCACAAATAGACATGTTCTCATACTGTACGTTCCCTCTGACGTATAAAACAAAACAAAACACTAACTTGAAACAGACGGAATAGCGGCCTCAGCGACCATCTCCGTAATCAACTACGTTATGCTTGGTTTCCAATTCCCCACAGACGATTTCTACATGCACAGTTTCGAAATATGGCTCGCCACTTTTGTTGTATTTTTCGGAGCTGGTAATGTAGGGTATGTGCTTTTGCGGTACAGACTCGGAGAGAGTGGTATCGTAGGCGGCGCGATCGAGTGTTTTGGGTGGATTCCGTTCTTGTGAGTCTCGTCCCTATTCGTATCCTATTTCGTGAACTGACGGCAAATACAGCTTTTTCTTCTTCGGTGGACTAAGCATCCCGGTCTCACAAGCCATTCTCGCTCATTTGTTCTCGTACAATATCACGTGGAGCGCAACAAAGAAGGAGGTCGAGAGGTCGAATTTCTTCAAGGAGGTTCCAAAGATTTTCAGGAGGTGCGTTTCTTTCTTTCTTTTTTACTTTGATTTGCGTTTTATTTCCCCATATTTTTGCGTTGCTTCTGTTTTGGATTGGAGTCCGGACGCGTTTCCGCATCACTTGATTGGACGCGTCCGTATCACTTGACCAACGCGTTGCGTTGGCGCCCACTTTTTGTTCCGCCGAACGTACGGCATCAGTGAATTCAGGCGTTATCTCCGTGATTGGCAATGATTATCTAGGAAATATTGGCCTCGGCACATGTGCCTGGGCGTCGCATATATGGTGCTGGGACGGACATGGCTGGCACACTGCTACTGTAGTGCTGGACACGGGCATGTGTGTTTTTTCTGATGATCGGAGGACATGCGTTTGCGGTCTTGCACCCGCTGCAATGTGGTGCGCCCATATGCACGACTCACGCTTCGTGAAGCGGTCATTTCGATCGTCTTCGACTCATCACCGCACCCTATTCACTCAAGGCCTTGCCCCCTTGTTGCCTCGTTTCACGTGGTGCGATATTCGCACTTTCTCTTCTCTTCTTTTTTCCACGCCTTTCCCTTTCTTGCTTCCTTGATATCACAATCCAGTGCTGACGGACATCATTGGCCTCCTCTCCTCTATATAGATTTTGGTTCCCCCTCCTTGTATGTATCCTGCTGATTGCGGGTGTCGTCATCGTCAGTACGCCGTTGGTGCCATATCAGTGGCAACTGACCGCAAATGCGTGGGCCGTTATCTTCCCGTTGACGGTTGTATGCGCTTGTCATATCTTATTCCCGGTACGTCTCGTTAACCTTGTCTTCCATTCTGCGATTGGAATGAGCGATCGTCCATTTCTGGATTGGATTATGCTTCTTCCAACGTTCTTCCCCTCGCCATCCTTGTCCTAGCATGCTTCCCGAACGTTCCTCTTCGGCGCTTCGGCGCATCCCGCTACCTTCTTTTTTTTCTACTCGCTCAAGCATCGATGCTAACACCGATATGCATACCTAGATCGTCCTCAACCCATGGCTCATGATCTTCTCGTACTGAGCTGAGGACCATGCACAATCACGTTCTCGCACTCGGGCAGGGTTCCCCGGATGCATGACCTCCTTGCTAATTAATCGCATATCATGCTACTTAGAAACGAAGAACAATCAACATACTCGTCAATCACCGTCGAATCACCATTCTTTTTCATTCGATGCGTCCCGGTCCGTCTTTATTCCCACGCCTGGGCGCAATCCGGATGTCTGCCTATGCCTGTATGTATGCAACTTATTGTGAATCGGACAGGACATTCGGTTACGGTTATTGTTACATTCCGCAATTGCGAAGATGCATGTTGTCTTGTAAGTTTGGACTTGTTTACCTTACATACCCGTGTTTGAACTTTTGGACAATGTCTTGTGTCATGTCTTTGCTGTCGTCGTCATCATTCCATTGCTCTTGTTGTCATCCCGATTTATTGCTGTGCACGAGTGACGTGAACGCAGGGCTTTCTTTGCAGAACTTTCCAGTAGTTGTCAACTTGTTAATAACGCTTCCTTGGGTATTGATATTATAGATAGGCTATGACATTACCGGGCCCTCTTGCAATCGATCATCGACAAGATTCTTGGGTCCAGAACACGCATTGCACAAATAGTCTTGGAATCTCTTATCAGTTTGATGATGTACAGCGGTCACCGGCTGATAGTCTACGAAATCGATGATCACTGATGGGATATTGATCTATCAATATGTAAAAGTGGATATCTTGTTCTTGGCTACAGGGGTGCATCAGTTCATCACGGAATGTACCCATAGATATCAAATGCTCACGTCGCGCCCAAGTTGACACTCATTTGGCCATGACTCACCGTCGACTACTAATGACCGTGTGGCCAGGGAATTTTCATTATCCTACAAGCGGCGTTGGTCGGAAAGGCACGATAGCGGTCGCAGTGCGGAAGCGTTGCGACCTCTAGACTCTGATGGCCCGTCGGGAAGTGGTGCCCATGTATACCAGTCCCATGACTGGACTTGGCATAACGTTGCGATCCTGTAGATAAGATCATCGAGCACCCGAGAAAGGAAGAAACAGGGCCATCCGTGGAACGGGCGTGGACTTCAACTTGGGTGGAGTAAGTTCTATCGCGGACTCTTCAACTTTTTTTTATCTCGCTGGCTTTGCAAATACGATGCAGAAGATTTGATGTCATGGGTGCCTATATCATATGAACACTGCCCAAAGCCACTGCACAGCACGATAAGCTCTGACACAGTAAGATGTTTTTAGATGTGAGATCATAGGAGTGCCTCACAGAAGCGGACAATATAGAATACTTGTTAGGGGTCTGCCGCCCGAGGAACCCGTACCGAACTGCCTGCACAACTGAAGCTTTGTAGAGGTGCGTACATGATGGTCTGCTATCCGGTCTATATCCGAGAAGTGCGTGATATCATGCTCAGGAGTTGTTCACCCGACGGTGCCGATGACACTGCAGGGACACTGAAGAATTTTAAATAAAAGGATTTAGACACATCCATGACAAAATAGTGTGCGTCTGTAGTGCGTACGTACCACGTAGTCCTCTGCTATATAACGGCGATTGCGATAGTATGAGAGTTGAATTCCCCCTACTAGCGCTAATCGATAAAACCCCATCACCATCGTGTGCTATCGTTGCAAAGCACTGGAATCACCTTCTAGGGTGATTTCGAAGCGAAGATATGATAAAGTGGCGGCCCGAGCGTGTTTGCCGGTGATAACTGTGCATGATGGAGGTCTGCACAACAAACAAGGAAAGAAGATACTTGGAAAGTACAAGCCTATCTCGTGCTCCAAGATTCTCCGGAAAACTGATACAGAAGGTGCAGTTATCTTTTACGAACGCCCATCTAGTCTTCCTAGCGATGACCCGACATGAGTAGATGAGTGGGCGACTCGGACTGCCACATCAGTCCAAGAAGTCAAGAGACTCACAGTACCCGATCTGTGCCCCGGCGACCTTTTGTCCCAGCATCACCTGGAAGTTCTATCCGTACTCGGCGACATTACGAATGTCCTCAATGGCATCATGATGTTGCCAGTGTGCGCAGACTCTATGATCATACTAATAGGCTAGCGCCCACAACATCACGTGGCAAGATTCACACCACCATACCACTGCAGACGGCGCTAGCAGATGTTTGTTTTTGTTTTTGGTTCACGAGCAAATACTTGCTGGTGGTCAAAAACGAAGGATATAGCGTCTCAACCTTTGCAGATATTACTATCCATTCCATGGGCTCGGACGGTCGATTTTCATTTATTCACAGGCGTGCTAGGTTGTTGGATCCAGACGAGTGCCCTATTGTACAGACACTTCAGTGGTCAGCGCTCAGCAAGGATAAAGCTATGTTCAAGTCTCATCTAAACGTAATGGCTCTGGGCCATGGCTGTGTTAAATTTTTGTGTAAGGGTCTAGACTTCACATGCCCCAACGTTATTGAGTCACTTGCCGTGAGATGCGGGCCTGCTAAGCTCACAAGTTTACATCATCGGAACTCAGTGATCATAGCTTTTTCTGCCAATCTCAGGCTCGGAGCAAACACAATGCTACTATGTGTGGGTCACCAAGTCAGGCACTGTCGCACTGCTCAAGCGCTCAAGACTTTGTCGGCTCCTCGATGGTGAGCCTTTTGAACGCATGTTGAAGCTGTCTACGACACTCATTGGCATGACTGTTTCAGCGAGGCCTAGGTTCAATCTGTTATACTCAATCGTGTTCCGACACAGCGCGCTATGAAGTACCGATCCCGCCGCGCTTGAATTTTGCGACCACATAATAAACCAAGCCAGGTCCGATCTGTGGTACGCCGCATGTATGATGTATTGAAGTTTCAACCCTGGTGCCTTGCCAAGGATGTTATACAGTTCACTGCCTTTGCTAAAAACTCGTCTCACTTAAAAAATCAATGCCTAATTTTTTGATATATAAAGCAGAACGAACACGCTAGATGTAATTTCCACCATCACCATGTTGCGTCTGTTGTGCATCGCCCTGTCTCTTTTCTTATCCCTTCAGCTCGCTGTTGCAGACCCTGCCTCAGCAGTCTTACGAGTTCCACGTCACTCCAAGTCATCGTCACTAGTACTGACCAAGTCCGTACTATCAGCTCTCTTGGTTCGCCAAGGAAATTTCACTGCTCGACAAGGATGCCCTAGCGGATATCGTAAAGAATTCACGATTCAAGTACTGAGAAACACAATGCTGACCCCGCCCTAGAGCAATGTACCAACTACCCTACAGCATGTGCCCCTATTGGTAGCTTCTGTGTAAGGTTGCATGATGAGCCTTTCTACTGTGATTAACGTTATGAGCCTAGTGCAACGATCTGTATAACTGTCCAGACGACACCACCGTACGTACCTTTGCGTCCCATCGTCAAAACCGAGTACTGACCGACGAATGTTACAACCAGTGCTTCGAATCCGAGTGAGAAAATACTTCAATCAATTTTCTTTTCTTTTCTAAAATCTGCTGTAGATGTTGTCCCAATACCGCGCAAACATGTCATGGAAATTCCTGCTGCAACCCTGGTAGCGAATGCTGCAACGACGACAGTTGTTGTGAATCCGGCTACTCCTGCTGCAATGACTCTACCGGGGGATGTGTGTTATACTTTCTATCGATTGCATGAGCAACGCTAACATCTATTTAGGCTGCCCTACTGGAACTACGTGCATAGCAGGTTCTGATCAATGTTCCACTGGAGGCCCGACTGGTGGAGGTGGAACTAGTGTACTCCCTAGCGTTGCGGTTACTACTTCGTCCAAGTCAACCGTGCAACCAAAAACCACTTCTAGCAGCAGTCATACAAGTACAATCAACGAGCCCACAACAACTAAGTCTTCGAGTACTTCTTCGACAGCTTCATCCACAGGGTCTACTTCCACTGGTTTGCGTAAGCAGCCTATTGCTTCTTATCTGTGACCCAACTTACACCATACAATTTAGCACAAATTGGTGCTGCTCCTCGTGGTATTGCACTCGCACCTGGGAAACAACTTGTGGCGTTGGCTGCAGTTGTTGGTTTGCCGATCCTCCATCATGTCGTCCAGGCATTGTGAACGCGCAATAACACTTTTCTTCTTATAATCAGCATTTGTCTAGGTTGTGATTTATGATATGTCAGATAACGTCTACTTTGTTGCATAATAGGACTTGTAATACGACGTTTTGCCTGCAGATTGATCTAGTTGGTTCGCGATTGCGGGAGATCAGGTCGATCAAGCGCCTCCCTCCGTAATCACGAGAAATGACTCATTGAGCAGCGAAGCATATAGTGAGATGCAGGATAATTACAATGTCATCAAAGAGTCTTGTCAAACGGCCCTCGAGGTATAATATAATTAGCTGGCTCAAGCGCGCGGCTTTCTCGCGAAGAGTCCAGTCGGAAGCAGGATCGTTATTGAAGTACAAGTAGCTATGCACACGTCAGTGATGGGAGACTAATCACAGCAGATAGACTTACTGTGCCATGTCAAAACAAGCTTTGTACCAAACATCTGGAGTAGCCTGCGACGATGATTTGTCCATCAACGGTAATCCAACCTAAACAAAAAACATGTTAAACTCCGAGAGGCCTGCCCAGCATCGCCTATCCGTACTAGTCGACATTACCGAATGTCCTCAAGATGTTGTTCGACTTGGCTACAGACTCTAGCGCCCAGCCTGTCACGGTGACATTAACGTTAAACATCACCTGGCAAAATTCATGCGAGTGGACACCATAGACTCCGAAAAGAAGGATCTCCTCGCATGCCACTGACAGCAGACGTTTTGGCTCATGAGCAATAGCAAGTATTGCTGGTGATCAAAACCGAAGGATAGTGTCTCAACTTTGCAGACATCACTATCAACTTCATTGGACTCGGACGGTCGACCTCCATTTATCCACAGGCGCGTTAGGTTGTTTGATCTGGACGAGTGCCCTGTTGTAGAACGCTATAAAACCTTGGTGGTCAGCGCTAGAGCTGAGCGCTCAGCAAGAGTAAAGCTATGTCCAAGTCTCATCTAGTAAACGTAATGGCTCCCATGGCTGTGTTAAATCTTTTTATAAGGGTTTACATGCCCCTGCGTGAGATGCAGTAAACAATTTTTTATTAGCTGACTAGTATAATATATAACACTACTTGAGGCAGTAAGCTTCCCTCGTCAGCTCTTTAAGACAAGATACGAACCTAAGTCACACAACAGATGCATGTTTTGGGGCTTAATGCCCCCTACTACTGTGTAAAAAATCAAAGTAATAACTTTCAGTTCAATAACGAAGAGACCTATCAACACTCGCATTTATATTACCATAGCGCGACGACTCGAAAGCACGCCAAGACTCACACTCTCACCAAGATACCCATGTAGACGACTTGTAAAACAGCCTCCAGGAACAAGAATGTGATGCGGCGTTTTCTAGATGCGGGATTGACAGTGCCCACATTAGCGGGTGAGTCGGGAAGGACCACTGAGCGAAGGGAGCGGAGCTACATGGGTGTGAGTGAGTATTGAGTAATGTTTAATATAAAGACAAGGCATACAACAAATAACGCGTTTGCTGCGAACGCGTAGAGGAATACGAGTGTGTATATCGTTGTGCCTAGATTGAGGAGACCCGCGAAGAGCGTGAGGATGACGCTAGCTCGAGTTAGCAACGAAGTAAAAGGGTGCAAGGAGCGGACACACCCGACAAACTTATACCCGCCATAAGCGATCAAATCTACCACCTGACCCGTGCCTTGAACATTAAGGAGGTAGCAGCCGCACTGGACAAAGAGAAAGTCGAGTAGGACGACGAGGAGAGCGCGCGTTGCGCTTGTGCCGAGGATCTGGGGGTGGAATCGTTCTTGAAGGCCTGTTTGAAGCGCTGCTATAAGAATGTAGGTGACGAGTGCCATGACTGCGAAACGAATAAGAACGGATGAATTGAGAAGAAAAAAGACGCACGGGGTATGTACAAATCAGGACTATTAATATCGTCGCGAGGAGGCTGCCATTCTGTGTGACCAGCTTCTGTGCGACGGACTTTTCGTGTCCAGGGTTTATGTCGCCAAGGAAATACGACGAGCTGAAGTTTATGCATGACGTAAGAGTTTGAGACGTTGAAGTGGTGTTTGAGCATGGTGACTGGTATCATGCCGGCGAACTGTTCATGGTGAGCGAGTATAGCAAACATAAATGAAGGCCACGTACATTCTTTTGGACATAGTCTTGGCCCGCAGCAACAGCTGTTTGGCCTAAGTGCATTCCAAACTGAGCGGTACTGTCGTTCATACCCCATGCCGCAAAGTCGGGAATGTGTTGGTGTTGAGGATTCGGGATTGGTTGAAATGGAGGAGGATTGTATTGAGTTCGTGCGGCATATTGTTGGGTTGGTGGCGGCGAACTAGCAAAGCGTTGGTAGCCTTGAGGTGATGCTGGCGTTGAAGGCGGTTCTGGTATAAAAGCTGGATGAGTCGGAACCGGGTGTTGAAGAGGTGGAGGTGAACGTGAATAGTAGGACATCGCGGGAGTAGGTGAGTGAGGCGACTGCTGCGAGTACTTGTCACTTGAACGCGTGATACAAACAAAAGTATGGAAAGCCTAACAGCCGCGCTCTGTTACCGCCTGTGACATGGCCCATAAATGGCAGTCACAACTGGTGGACTCCGTACACCTCTAATGTTGCTGTTATCATTTTTCTCAAGAGACTTGTCAGTACGCAGATGTTGTTGCGAGCACCAGTGAGCTACAGGTCATTAACAGAGTGTGGCTGTTAGGCTACCAATCACACCTCAGGCAGCACTTCTCGGTGCCTATAGAGCCTCCAGGGCCCCTCCCATGTGGGCCTTAGGATTTTGCCGCATCGTACCACATCCCTACACAACAAGTGTCTTATATGCGTATATAATATGTCTATGTCATCCACAAAGGTCTTAAATATGATTTATTATTAAGAAATACCATAGTACATGTGTTTGTATAAGAATTATCGTGGTATCATAGTGAATATAGTACTTTATGGGTGCGGTGTGGGTTATCGGTCGACCGGTCAGGCACTGCTCAAGCGCTCAAGGCTATAGCATGCAATGTATTTCAGCTCTTCTTTGGTGAGCATTTTGAACGACTGTTGAAGCTGTACTACCACACTCTTTAACATGACTGCTTGAGTGAGGCCTAGGTTCAATGCGTTATACTTTATCGTGTTCTAACACAACACGCTATAGAATACAGCTCCAGCCCTCTCCAGCCGCACCTAAGTTTTGCGACCACATAATAAAATTAGTCAGGTCCGATCTGTGGTACGGCGTCCGCGTGTTGTATCAATGTTTTCAACCCTGGTGCCTTGCCATGAATGTCATACAGGCTCACTGCCTTCGCTAAAGACTCATCTGACGTGAAAGCTAACACCTGATTTTCTGATATAAAGAGCACGAACGACAGACGAACACATCAAGCCGCTGTAACTCCCACCACCACCATGCTGCATCTGCTGTGTATCGCTCTGTCTCTTTTCTTATCCCTTCAGCTCGCTGTTGCAGACCCTGCCTCAACAGTCTTACGAGTTCCACGTCACTCCAAGTCATCGTCACTAGTACTGACCAAGTCTGTACTATCAGCTCTCTTGGTTCCCCGAGGGAGGTTCACTGCTCGACAAGGATGCCCCAGCGGATATCGTAAGGAATTCACGTGCCAAGTACGAATAAACACGTTGCTGACCCGCCCTAGAGCAATGTACTAACTACCCGGACGCATGTGCCCCTACTGGCAGCTTCTGTGTAAGGTTGCATGATGAGCCTTTCCACTGTGATTAACGATTTGAGTCTAGTGCAGCGATACGTATAACTGTCCAGACGGCACCACTGTACGTACCTTCCCGTCTGTTTAGATCCCATCGTCAAAACTGAGTACTGACCAACGAACGTTACAACCAGTGCTTCGATTCCGAGTGAGAATATTCTAATAACTTTTCTTTTCTTTTCTTTTCTAAAGTCTCGCAGATGTTGTCCCAGTACCGCGCAAACATGTAATGGAAATGCCTGCTGCAACCCTGGTAGTGAATGCTGCAACGACGACAGCAGCTGCTGTGAATCCGGCTACTCCTGCTGCAATGACTCTACCGGGGGATGTGTGTTATATTCTCTATCGATCGCACGAACAACGCTAACATCTATTTAGGCTGCCCTACTGGAACTACGTGCATAGCAGGTTCTGATCAATGTTCCGCTGGAGGCTCAAGTTCTGTGGGTGGAAGCAGTGTACCCACTAGCATTACGGTTGCTACTCCGTCCAAGTCCACTGTGCTGCCAGGAACCACTTCTAGCAGCAGTCCTGTAATTACATTCGACGGGCCCACAACAACTTCCAGCACTTCTTCCTCCACTTCTTCGACAGCTTCATCCGCGGGGTCTACTTCCACTGGTTCGTGTAAGCAGCCTCTTGCTTCTGATCCGTGACCTAACTTATACCATAAATTTAGCACAAATTGGTGCTGCTCCTCGTGGTATTGCACTCGCACCTGGAAAACAACTTGTGGTCTTGGCCGCAGTTGTTGGTTTGCCGATCCTCCATAATGTCGTCCAGGCATTGTGAACACTTTTCTTCTTATAATCAGCATTTGTTGAGGTTGTGATTCATGTTATGTTCACTTTTTTACATACTAGGACTTGTAATACGACATTTTGCCTGCAAATTGATCTAGTTGGGTCGCGATTGCGGGAGATCAGATCGATCAAGTAGTGACTGAATGACTAGGAGGCCAGTCGTAGCTAAGGGCCGCCTCAGAAATCACGATAAATCACTCATTTGCATCAGATACGTTTGGATGATACATTACAAACCGATTTCTTTAAAACATTGCGAGTGGTGGTGATACATTTAGTGTGGGTGTTTGACTCTTGTAATACAGTGACGAAAATTGGGTGTCTGTAGTTTCCGTATTAAACATCATACTATGATTGCTTTGAGTAGCGACTTTATCATATGGTAGCGTTCACTCACCCCAACAACCATCGAGGTAGGCATGGAGATGGAGATGTCGGTGAACCACGGTGTTTGCTCTGCTTCAATGGATTGAAAAGAGCCTACAGCAGTGCAATCATGTAACTTACCTGCGTCAACGCGCGTTGCGTTACCGATGATACGAGGACGACGAATAGAATCCGCATGGAAGATATTGCAGATGATTCCAGGAGCAATCTGGAAAAATTTCAATTCTCGCGTCGAACTCTAAGCATCTTCATTTACCTTTGAGAAGACATCCCAGGACAAAAGGCTGAATTGCCATAAGTATGTGAGCTAGATACAGTGATAATCGGTAGACGCACCCAGTTTGCTTCGGAATGACAGCAACTTGGCCATCAAGAGTGATATGCAGGACAGACTTTGAGGACGTTCAGACTCATGGAGAACCATGTTGATGCTTTGGGATGACTCACTTTGCCACTCGACATCATCTTCATCTAGAGTTAGTGCATTTTCCAAGTGAAAAAGTTGGAGACGAACGTCAATGTCCAGATCTGAACATTTGGTTATCATACACTATCCCTGTCGCAGAAAATGCAGAGAGCTTACCGAGTGCTTTGCAGATATACCGCAGGACGGCTGGGCTCTGTTCTGACCATTCTCGACAACTGGAACAAAATTTGGAGTAGTCTTCATTTTGAGCGTACATGTAGTATTTCACCACAGAAGCGATGACTGCGGAGAACAAGGCCGCAGAAGGGATGATTTCCTCGAACAAACACAATGCTATCTCCTCTATCGAAGCCTGTGGTGTGACTTTGAGAACCTCCGAAAGGAACGCTTCGCCTTTATGCGATGACACCTGGTTTGAAAACAGAAGATCGCATATACCATTGATTGAAATCTGATTCACCAATTGAGCAGCGAAGCATATAGCAAAATGTAGGATAATTACAATACCATCAGAGAGTCTTTTCAAATGGCCCTCAAGGTATAACATAATTAGCTGGGTAGAGCGCGTGGCTTTCTCGCGAAGGGTCCAGTCGGAAGCAGGATCGTTATTGAAGTACAAGTAGCTATGCACACGTCAGTGATGGGAGGGTAATCACAGCAAATAGACTTACTGTGCAATGTTAAAAAAAGCTTTGTACCAAAATTCTGGAGTTTCTGGAGTCGCCTGCGACGATGATTTGTCCATCAATGGTAATCCAACCTGAACAAAAAAAAGATTAAACTCCAAGAAGCCTGTTGATGTATCAGAGAGCGGACCATGATATCGCCCACCCAATAAACGGGAAGGAGGTTCAGGATTTCAAGTATGTCGACGTGCTTATCAACTTCGCGTCTCTTGAGTATCAGCTCACTTGTAAGGTGTGCGAAGTGTGAAGTAGACACGGTGTGTTCAGCAACTTTATCAGAGATAGACTTTCTGATCTGAAAAAATGTGACGATGAGACCCAATAGATAACGAGCTTAAAAGGGTCTTACTGCTTCGTTCCGTACCCTCGGAGGCGTGTGTAACTTTGAAAGTCGACACTCATAGACTCTAACAATGCTCGTATCAGTGGCTGCAAACGCAGTTTGTTGAACAGTCAAAGGCCTGTCCCAATCGTAAAGATGCCGGATTTCGGCACCACGTGGCACCTTTGTCATGCTCGAAACAAGGAACTCTGGAGTCAGGAAAGGAAAGTGAGCGTAGACTGAGCCCACGGGGTAGTGATCAGGGAGCATGCGAAAGAGAAGCTTGGTGAGCATGCCACCATATGATCCATCCACCTTGTTGACCATGCAATGCTCGTAACCCCATGTTGTCAAGTTGAACGCTACCATGAGAAGCTCAGCATCGACGAAAAAGGATTTGGCTCAAGAATCAGTTGACTCACGAGTGAAGTCTACTGTAAGAAACCTGTCTCCACGAGTCAAGCATACGGCATCGGCGAGGATAGCACGTGAGATAGTGTATCCAGGGCAAAGGCCAGCGCCAGAAATTGGAGGTTTTGTTTCCTCAGCCTGCAGGCCTACCTGGTGTGAATCAGCAAATGCAAATCGTCCAAGGCTGTTATCGAGGCTTACATGTAATTCCAGGTTTTCAATATCGCCGTACAAGCGTTCGGCTGCGATCTATTGATGGTCAACATGGGGGTAATCATACAACAGGATTGATCCCTACATAAATCTCTGGATCTGGATTCCATTCACTGAAGCTCTTGTATGCTGAAAGCAAATTATAATTCGATAAACTGACGGAGTGAAAACAACCTCACGTTTCAGGCCAATGAAGCGACGAAATTCGTTCAGCTAGGTTTCAATACTTAGTGTCACTATGAGTTTTTGCAACCCATATTGGGACTTACTGAACAAGCACCCCAGGCTCGTGCCTGCTCCATGCCCAAAATCTCCACAATTCGCATGGTGGCCGGAACGCCCCTTGCACGAAAAGCACAAGCCCTGTCGGCCGTTGCATCCTGTAAAACACGGGCGATATTGGCATCGCTGAATCGACCATCCTTTTCACGGACGAGACTGTGACTCGTTAGCTGGAAATACATGATAAAGCGAACACTTCATACCCGCCAAATGTCCAACTACGAATGTTAGGTACTTGAGCACCATCCCTGTGGACAGCGGCCTTGAACTCTTCGACAGTGATCTAAGGAAACAAATACAACTTTTACACACAGCATATAAGGAGGGATACACGTACAGTCGAAGGGTCTCCGTCAGGGAGAATGTTTTTGAAAGTGAGTTCAATCCATGCTTCATCTTGACGCGATATCGCCGCATGCCAACGATAGAGCATGTTGAATTCCAGAGAAACGGCGTTCCCAGCTCCTCGTTGGGAAACGTCATGCGTCTGCTCACGAAACCCCTGAATGAAAGTCAAAATAGATAGTGAGTCTTACGAAGAATTCCGGACCTGAAGTGGATTCAATCGCCAAGTCAGTCCATCTCTGACAAGACCAAGAATGCCCCCAACGTAGTCCGTTAAGATGATCTGCATGAAAAAGGCTGCGTTGACCAGTCGAGCACGGTGAAAGATCTCATTACACTGAGCAGTACGTTGCACTTCTCGAAGATCCGCTGGGCATGCAAATGTCCCTCGCTCGTTGAGGCTAAGGATCTTGCTTGCGATGTACTGTTCGGTGAGTTAGCATCTCTCTTTTACGCAGTAGAACAAAGACAGACATTGTGGTGACGACTGAATAAGACTGCAAGGGCACCCACAGAGGGGGGCATGAACAAGAGACGCTTGTCAGCAAATACATCCTCCCAAATGTGACCGGTTCCGTCCTTCTTGCGTATACTATCGACCTGCTCTTCGTTGTGTCCATATAGGATACTCAGGTCGAGGTAGCTGCTGGCATTGTTGATCGTCCAATCGTGAGAGTTCGTATCGAATATACTGTGAATAACGAGATCTGCAAATGCGAAGAACAGACTGGAGAGACCCCCAGGATGAGGGACGAAGTCATTCCGACCACGACGCAGAAGGGTATCAAATACCTCTCCTGGATCTGGTAATGGATGACGCGACGAAACATGCGTAGAAGGCACAGATCGTGCATATGGTTGGCCTGCTTGACCAAGGTTCGGCACGGACATCGAATAATTGGAGCCATCAGCACTGCGGAAGATATATGGCATTCCACTGGAGCTGGACAGAGGCGTCGTTACAGGAGTCTTCAAGAAGCTGTAAGGTGGGTGAGGAAGGTCCTTATAAACTAAACGCGCTTGATCAGAACTGTATATATAACCTGTCGATACAGATACACATACGGATATTAATCACGGAAATCTGAAGTTCTTTAGCGAAGACTGAGTCGTCTGGAAGGCGCGACATCAACATCAGAAGTTTTTCTAGCTAAGTTCCACAAAAAATAGCGTGAGTTTGCATCCAATAAAAGACGACGCATACACCTACCAAAAACTCCCGGTCATCGATCCCTGACTTGAGGTTCTTCAGTGCATCAATATATGCTGGCTGATAGCAAATAGCTCGCATTCAGCTCAAGTTTCACAACGGGCGACGGCCTACTCACTAGGTCAGCCAGGGTAAAGGCGGGTCCTCGTGTAATCATTTGTTCAAAGTCTTCTACTGATTTGGTTCCTCCAAGGAACGCGAGAATGTCAACCTGGTCGGATATGCATGGAATAATATTGATCTTTGGTATAAGTGACGCTGCTGCTCGTTTCATCATGATGGTATGGATGTCGAAACTGAAAATTGGTTTAGTTGACTCAGAGGAAGGACGTGGTTAAGGAATATATCGATAAAGGCCCAGTACGACTGGCTATATATGCATCGGGTCTGAAAGGCATTCAGTGACAGATGTAAAAGGCCGCCAAAAGGAATTCCAGTGTCAAGCAATACAATAAACATTACCCTTACAGCTGGGAGATTCAAACGTTTATAGAGCGCGAGGGGCCAATATGCGTTTGAAGGCCAAATCCGAAATTTGGGCTGCTGGCGGCCATGCTTGTATATCTAGTAAGTACTGACTCGGAGACACGCGATGGACGCAAGTGACGGCCGCGTCAATTGACCAGACGCTGCAGGACCACCAGTTCGGATCCTTCAAACTGTGTGGGTCGGGAATATATAAATATCAATGGCCGCGCTTGCATGTAGTTCTAGTTAAGGATTTGGTCGTTACAGCGTCAACGCGTCGGTGGCATGGTTGAGTACTGAGTCCACGTACATTGCGTAATATCATCATGTGATTACAAAGAACTTGAAGTCGACAACACAGGCTCCATGAAATTGTTGACGGATCAGTGCATTGAATCACGGCTAGAACCTCGGGCAGTTGACATAGACCAAAAGCATGTCATCGGCAGCTGGTACCAGCTGACGCTCTCCTCATTTCACAATTGCTGTATGTACTATGTAGTGCTAGTGGATCTCGTGTCTGCTAAGGCCTAAACCTCCACGGCACTTAAACCCCTGCCAGAAGCTCTTTCCAACACTCTGCCATGGTCACCAACAGACTCTGGCGTACTCTTTCTGCCTTCAACCGATCTACCCGAAGCTGGGAACCCATACCTTTGCGAAACGTACAGAGCCCTTGAAGTGACGCAGAGGTTTTCTCCCACATTACGAAGCATCGACACCTTCTGGACGCACGGGCTTTCTCTCATATCATGGAACATCGACGCCTTCTCCCCGCGGCCCGTCTCACGCGCCAAACTCATCCTTAGCCATATCCTCGAGGAATCGAAATCTCCTGATATCCTCTTTCTCCAAGAAGTCACGCCTGAGGTCCGTGCCTCTCTCCTAGACGATGCGAGAGTGCGCGCTGTCTTCCTGGTGACTGACGCCGAGGACGAAATGTCGTTTGAGGACGTGCCCTTTGCGACCATGACGTTGCTGTCCAGCACGCGCTTTACCTCCGGGCTGGATTCGCAGAAGGAAGGCGATGGGATCGAGGGAGGGGAAAAATTCATGCTCGGACGCGTCTCTCGCGTGATACTCCCGAGCAAGTGCAGGAGGGATGCGCTTTATGTGGACATCATCCCCCCAATATCGCCGGGTACAGTCTTCCGTCTCATCAGCGTGCACCTCGACTCGCCCAGGATACGCTGCACTACCGCGCCCATCAGATGGAGATACTGGCCAACGTCCTACGCGAGCCCGGATGCAGTGGCGGGATCATTGCAGGCGACTTCAACGCCATCAGCCCCGAGGATGATGGGCTCGTTGACAAGAACGAACTGGTAGATGCGTGGGTCGCATTGCACGGGAGGGCAGACCTTGATGGCGCTACGTGAGGTGTCGGCGTAGAACGGCGGGATGGAATAGGGCCGGGCAGGTTGGACAAGGTTGCAATGATGGGCTTAAAGGCTAAGGAAATGGAAGTCCTCCGCCCTGGTACTATTGAGGTGCCCAGGCCGGGCGAGAAACCTGTCGAGATCCTTTGGAGTGACCATTGCGGGCTGAGATGCACCTTTACCATCTGAATACTATGAAGCAGGTTTAGGCTAGCACCCTCGACGAGGAGTAATCACCAAGTTTGTCATAGACGTAGAGCGAAGACGCCGGAGCAACTGCGTTTTTCTTTTTAAACGTCGAATGCTATATATCCCATTCTATAATTCATCCCTTTTGATTGTGTGCGTTTAAAGTCCTAGTAAGTCGTTAAGACCGCATCCATTCGAATTCCTTCGTCCTTTGCCCCGTTACTCTTTCTGTCGGGACATCACCGATACCGAGAATAAGAGACCAAAGAGTCTTAGGGTGCGGGTCAGTTAGTATTATGTAACTGGGTCATGAACGCATGGGATAATCTACGCGACAAGTCAAGTCTACCGCAAGTGGTACATTGTTAAGTAGTAAGTGTTAATTAGGGATAACTCCAGATAGCTGAAGCTACGGTCACGACGTCTCTCATATCTTGTACATCATGGACTCTCACAACGCTTGCGCCCTGTTGAATAGCACAAGCCACGGTTGCTGCCGTTGCCCACTCTCGTTCTTTCGGCTCAGTCTTTCTCCCTTTGTATGTCCCATCCGCATCCGGGCGTTCTAAAATTGCACCAAGAAATGACTTCCGGGACGATCCAACGAGTCGCGGGTATCCTGCGAGTGGGTTCACGGGAGTGTTCGCTGTCATCGAAGAAGCTTCGCGAAGTAGTGCGCAGTTTGCTTCAACAGTTTTGCTGAAACCGATACCAGGGTCGACGATAACGAACCACCTCCGCACACCGCCTTTGCCTTTAATAATTGCTTCCACTTTCTCTCCCAGCTCAACCCGCACACCTTCTAGAACTCCGCCCTTGTACTGGCTGTAGTCTTTGTTTGAGCCTGCATCACCGCGTGAATGCATTAAGATGACAGGAACAGCGAGTTTTCGTGCTACCTCTCGCATTTTTAAGAGGTGCTTTTCTGAGGATTGCGCAAGGGGGTACTCAGGGCCCGTGAAGGAATACACATCGTTGATGCAGTTTGCCCCAGCCAGGACAGCGGCTTCCGCGACCTCCCAACGGAATGTATCGATTGAGATAAGAGCGGAGCTGACGTCCTGATCTTCATGTGATCGTATGGCCTGAATGACGGGCACTACACGTTGACACTCCTCTTGGGGTGAGACAAATGCTGCTCCCGGACGAGTTGAATAACCCCCTATATCAATGATATCGGCACCTGCTCGTACGGATGCCGCAGAGTAAATCAGAGCAGCTGATAATGTATTATTAACAGAACCATCCGAGAATGAATCTGGAGTGGCATTCAAGGTGGCCATCAGCCTCACTTTCGTCGGTCGTTGGATGTCACTTGAACAATGGGTAGTCCAGTACCTTCCCATAGAGGGCACCTGATGGGTGTCCGGGAGCTGTCGTGTTTCGGTGATCGGATAATCGGCGAAAGGGGTGACTTTAAGCATTGGGAAGTCGACGTTTGACTGCCTAATAACGTCACCCAGAAGTGTGCGTATTGATTTCTTATGAACTGGATGCACGAATTCTGGGATCATGCTAATTTTGCAAATTTAGTTGTCGACAATAACTAAAGCTGTTACACACACTCAGCTAGAGGACGCAAAACAAACTCTCGTTCTGCCATGCGTGGATGCGGTACGACAAGTTCATTGGCCAGACCATCGAGGGTATCTCTCAGGCTTTCAGCACGAGTATCAACGATCTCGTTATCGTACAGTATTATATCCAAGTCAACCGCACGAGGTCCATTCTGGATAGAAGGCACCCTCCCCACTGTCGTTTCAATTCTTTTAAGTAATTTCAATAATATCCACGGCTCCATGTTTGTCTCGACCTATAGAAGGGCCCTCAATTAAGTAACAGACCTGTGGCCATCAGTTCTTGAATGGACGAACTCACTAAGCACGCACAATTCGCAAATCTTGGCTGGTCTGTGACATACATGGGCGCAGTTTCATACATGAAGCTCGTGTCAACGACCGATACGGTGTTAGCAGCCACATCGGTCAGCAGCTGATCAGGTTGCTCAATCAAGCGCAAAGCAGTTTCAATGTTGGCGAATCGATCGCCAAGATTCGAGCCTAGTGCGATTGCCACGCTGTGCTTCGCTGATGAGTGATAAACATTCCGAATTGCGGATGTTAAGGTACCAGTCATAAATAAAAGATTCTGGAGGAAGTGGTGTATGAGAACTCGGACTCTCAGCGGTACTACCTGTGGCGGGAATTGATCATTATTTATGATTATGTAACCCTGACGAAAGAACTTTGAGAACCACGACGTCGAGGTTGTGCTTCAAGTTGTACTATTTTTCTCCGGGCCTGCAAACATGACAATGCCAAAGGATAACCCATACCTTGCCCATCGACATCCCACTGAGCGAGCTATCTCAAGCGCAAGCACTCTCAATGGTGCCAGCCCCTCCTCAAGAGAGCCTCTCTATGGTTTTGTTCCTCGGATGGTTAATGCAGATCAGGTCGGACAGGCATTGGTATGTCCTTTCAATAGTTAGCGTCGATGCCGGCTAGCTGACTCGGTAATTTGCTTAGGAACATGATTTAAACCCGTTCACAAAGCAGCCCCATACTGCACAATACAAAAAGATTCTGGAAGCTCGCAAAAAGCTTCCTGTGTTTGCACAGATGACTGAGTTCTATAAAATAGTAAGCTCCTCTTCTTATCCCACCCCCATTCACCCCGACTTACGTTTGCAGTTCAACAAACACCAAATCATTGTTATGGTCGGTGAGACCGGCTCAGGCAAGACCACGCAGTAAGTTGGTACCCCCAAGACAAATATTCTCCCTTGTCATTTTTGAACAGTCGCTTATAGACTCTTTTTGTCACTGATAGAATACCCCAGTTCGTCGCCTACTCTGATCTTCCGCATACCAAGAACAAAATGGTAGCATGTACTCAGCCCCGCAGGGTCGCTGCCATGTCTGTAGCTAAGCGTGTAGCGGATGAGATGGACGGTCCGTCTCTTTTACTTCGTGTATTGACCGCACTCTGAGCTCTTTCCGTCCTCTAGTCCCACTTGGTCGACAGGTCGGTTATTCAATACGTTTCGAAGATATGACCGAGCCTGGCACCACCTTTCTCAAATACATGACCGATGGAATGCTCCTCCGTGAAGCCATGAACGACCCTGATCTCAACCGTTACTCCACTATTATCCTCGACGAAGCCCACGAACGTACCCTCGCTACCGATATCCTTATGGGTATCCTTAAATCCCTCGCCCAACGCCGTTCAGACCTCAAACTCATCATTATGTCTGCCACTCTAGATGCACTCAAGTTCCAGAAGTACTTCGCTGTCTCTGGCGGTACCCCCGCCCCGCTCTTCAAGGTCCCAGGTCGTACTCACCCTGTCGAGGTGTTCTACACCCAGGAACCGGAGCCGGACTATGTCGAGGCTGCCATCCGCACGGTGCTCATGATCCATCGCGCCGAGGAGCCAGGTGATATCCTATTGTTCCTGACGGGTGAGGAAGAGATAGAGGATGCCTGTCGGAAGATCAAGCTCGAGGCGGACGACCTTATCAACTCCGACCCCGAGTCTGTAGGCCCTCTCATATGCATCCCGCTGTATTCATCGCTACCGCCGCAACAACAACAACGCATCTTCGACCCGCCACCGAAAGCAGGCAGTCCGGACGGTCCCCCAGGACGCAAGGTTGTAATCAGCACAAATATAGCGGAGACATCGCTGACGATCGATGGGATCGTATATGTCGTTGACCCAGGATTTTCCAAGCAAAAGGTGTATAACCCGCGTATTCGTGTGGAGAGCTTACTCGTGAGTCCAATTTCCAAGGCGTCAGCACAGCAGCGTGCAGGCCGGGCCGGCAGAACGAGGCCAGGCAAATGCTTTAGGTTATACACGGAGAAGGACTTTATGTCGGAGCTTGAGGAACAGACTCACCCAGAAATTTTGAGGAGTAATTTGGCGAATACGGTGCTGGAGCTTGTCAAGGCGGGGATTAAGGTGAGTTGTGACGTGGGAGGATGTTTTCAGATGGGCTGATACGTGTGTAGGATCTTGTCAAGTTTGATTATGTGGATGCACCAGCACCGGAGACGCTAATGAGAGCATTGGAACTGTTGAATTACCTCGCTGCGCTGGACGATGATGGGAACCTCACGGCATTGGGGAGTATCATGGCTGAATTCCCTCTGGATCCACAGGTAGGCGATTTTTCTGGTGGTGGGGTTCTTCGCAGTTCTGACGCACGTTCCTAGCTCTCGAAGATGTTGATCGCTAGCCCAGAATTTAAGTGTAGCAACGAGATCTTGACGATCACCGCAATGTTGTCAGGTGCGCACTTAGCCTTGATGTTTACTCTCATCTGACGCTCTTGCAGTACCAAATGTGTGGATGCGGCCGAATAACCAGCGAAAAGAGGCAGATATTGCAAAGGCGCAGCTGACCGTTCCTGACGGTGACCATTTAACGCTTCTCAACGTGTACAACAACTACATCCAAAGCAAGTTATCCTCTTTTATTACACACATATTCACTCACATCTGCCCCCAGATCAATACGACAAAAACTGGACATGGAACAACTACCTCTCCGCTCGGGCGCTTATGCAAGCAGACAACGTACGCGAGCAGTTGAAACGAACGATGGAGCGGTTTGAGGTGGAGCTCATCAGCGTGCAAGATCAGAAGAAGATGTTTATGGCGATTAGGCAGTCATTGTGTTGTGGGTTTTTCATGCAAGTCGCGCATAAAGAGGGAGATAAAGGGAACTATATGACCGTGAAAGATAACCAGGTGCGTTATGATTGTTTTGGGTAGTTTGCGATGCTGATGGTTTTTATTTTGTGGTAGGCCGTAGCACTACATCCATCTTGTGGGCTGGACACGCAGCCAGAGTGGGTGATTTTCAATGAGTTCGTGCTCACAACGAGACCTTATATACGGACTGTTACGGATGTGCGACCAGAATGGTACGTTCTTAAGCATCTTCTCTGTGGATTTGCATTGACGTTCCGACAGGCTCCTCGAGTACGCGTCTTCGTATTATGATCTAGACAATTGGCCAGACAGCGAGGCGAAGCGTGCGTTGCTGAGAAATAAGAAAAAGCAGGCGGGAAAGTTCGAGGCGCGGTTTGACCAGGTGGAGACGTCAAAGGAGGGAGGGGGTTCGGCGAAGAAGAGGAAGAGGAAGCAAGGGTAGGATAGGCACCACAGGGTTCGCTTTCGTGTGTTATGCGTGCTCTTGTTATTTTCTTCGATCTAGAATATATATGCCCTACCTCTGAAGCTTAAAGCTTATAAACATGAAAGGGCAGCTGTAAGTTATACTCCAACTGTGTTTGGACAAGTATTGCAATGGACTGTACGTATTCTGCCGGACAGTGACTCCGTAGATTCTTGATAGTTACTTGACATTCAAGAATGGATGTATTTCTATCGTGTCTAGGACAAAACTGTTGGCTGGTGCACGAATTTGGAGTGTGATGACGCTCATGTGTAGAACTTCCTGTTCTCATTCGGCCCAAACAAGTCTCTTCTAATCTCGGGGAGCATCTACAAAAAGTATGTTAGACGAGAATGAAACCAGCATTTAGTGTGACCTACCTTGTCCTCTAGAAGTCTCAGTCGCTCGTCCAACGTGTTGTCGATGGTAATTCGTCGCGAGCTACTCACAAGTTTGACACCACCCGCGCTAAAATGGGTTTGTTGAAAGAATGGCGTCCCAGGAAATTCGATCGACTTACCAATCTTTGCTCAGAGTCGTCTCTAACTCAAAAGACACCTCGCGCCCGCTGATCTGAGCATATGAATCTACGGCTGCTTCTCCTGCCTTTTGCGCGATATCGGCATCCTGTTCGCGAACATGCAACACGACGTTTGTCTCCATAAGCTGGAGAAAGCCTTGCACGACGGCGCCTTCGATGAGCTGAGAGTAACGCCCCTCGTCTTCGGCGAATGTCAGAATCGATGTCCGAGCGATAGAGAATAGTTCCTGTAGTTGCTCCTCACGACGCTGTAAAAGCTTCAATCGCGATTTGTTGGTCAAGTTAGACTGTGCGCTGAATGACACTAGGCGATCAGTATGTCATCCAAATATCGGGCGAGTGGGTTAACATACATCTTCTGTGCGACCTCAGCACCCTTGAGCTTCTTCTCAAATTGTGCATCAATAGCCTGTTGTTCTTGCTTCACGAGTTTTGCCTTTCAAGATAGACACACATTGCGTATGAAGGACTATGAAGTGGAGCAATGCTGCTTACCTTCTCGATAGCAAACTCCTCGTCCGCTTTCACTTTGATCTCGCGTGCTTTCTCCAGAGCCTCCTGCTTGATGAAAGCAACCTATGTACACGAGCTATGATGTTAGATACCGCTTATATTTCGACCGAGGAGGGGTAGGGCATCGGCATCATATATGCGAGACTATGCGCAGACGTACCATCTTATTCATCTCACTCAGGACCTCCTCATCATTCATCGGTCGTGGAGGCATCTTGGAAGTATGAACTTATAGGATGGTCCGCGCGGACTGGAAAGTGACAGAGCTGCGTACTAGTACTCTGAAGTCTGGTCGCAAGCCAAGTGGCCTAATGAGGAAAGCCGACTTTGTTGCGGCAAAATCCGCAAACCCAAAAGTTTCTATCTTGCTCACCGTCAAAGGCGTCCTTGAAGCAGAAAAAATCATGGCTCATCAACGCGTTGCACTGTGGGCTGCCGAGCCAGATCTTGATGATATCAACGATACAGATGTCGACATCCCTATTCCGATGCCCTCGTCAACTAATGAAATGTACGATGACCCAAATCTTCAGCTCGACGAAGGCTCCTTGCAAGCAATGCAACAGCACATCGCGCAACAAGCTGCATTTGCACAAATTCCGGACGTCGTAAAGCGCGTGAGTATTTTATCAACTAGTACATGATCTTATGTTCAGTAACTCGTAGTTTATCGTCCATTTTCACCAAGCTGTCTTGGACAACAACCTCCAGGAGGTAACTCTCGCTTACGAGTCAGGCTGGACTCGCCTCACCGAGAAATACTACGCGAAAACGGAGTGGCCAGAAGCAGAAACCATTGCACCATTGGTCAACGACGATCAAATCTTCCTCATCTTGTATCGTGAACTGTATTACCGACACGTGTACTCAAGACTTCAACCCAACGTAGACGACCGGTTCCACTCATATGAGAATAGCTGCGAGCTCTTCAACTACCTCCTTAGTATGTGCCTAAATTGCATTTCGATCGATTACTCTTTTGATGAGATTTGGTAGACTCCGACGGTCCCGTGCTTTTATCACTCCCTGCAAACTGGTTGTGGGACATTATTGACGAGTTCATCTACCAGTTCCAATCGTTCGCTCTTTTTCGCTCGCGTCCTGCATCAAAAACCGATGATGAACTAACCATGCTTGGCTCAGAAGGCGGTGCCCAGGCTTGGAGTTCGTATTCCGTGCTTAATGTCTTGTATTCCCTTATCCAAAAGAGCCGCGCGAATGAATGGCTCAAAGCACGTGCAGAGGGGAAAAGTGATGAGGAAATAGAGTAGGCCAATTCACTTTAAAGTCTGCTTGAATTGACTAATTCTTCTGTTAGAGAAATAGTTGGTGAATACGGAACAAAGCCTTTGTATCGCATGCTTGGATATTTCTCCATAATTGGCCTTCTGCGCGTGCATGTTCTCCTTGGTGATTTCACGCTTGCCTTGAAGGTCATGGAAAACGTCGGACTCGGTCAAAAGGCTCCCTTCACCGCGCCTACGGCTGTACATGTCTCTACTGCCTATCATGCTGGTGTATGTTACTTTATGCTGCGAAGAATTCCTGATGCAGCTCGCGTTTTCACTGGCGTTCTTACCTGGGTGATGCGTGCGCGGCAATATCACACTCGCAGTTACCAATATGATCAGGTGCGTGCTCTCATGTGTTTATGTTTTTCGCTGTTTATGCTTACTCTTTGTTAGATCAACAAAACGGCAGATCGGATGTATGCTCTGCTGGCACTTTGCCACGTGCTTGCGCCGACCAGGCTTGACGACAACGTAATGAATATTGTGCGCGAGCGATATGGCGACCAAATTGGGCGTATGGGTCGAGGGTATGTGTCTGACACCACCGTCCAAGTACGGTCACTCAATTTTTTTTAAATCATTTAGCGAGGAAGGTCTGTCAACATTTGAAGAGCTATTCTTGTATGCCTGTCCCAAATTCATCTGTGCCAACTCCCCACCATATGATGACCCTACCGCCCTCGCTTCGATGCTTATCCCACCAACGCCAACCTCTCCATCCTCGCAGAACCCTAGCGTAGTCCTTGGTGATCCGACCCAGCGGCACCTCCGGGCCGCGTCGTCTCACTTCATGTCGCTTACACCGGTCTCGAGCCTTAAGAGTCTGCTGAAGCTCTACACGAGCCTTGATGCAAAGAAGCTTACTGGCTTCCTGGATACATCGGGTGCCGGCGTAGACGAAGAGGAGGTACTGAGTTGGATGATGGTCATGAAAAACGCTGGACGGTGTGTCGGACGCGTTAATACTGGTAGTACTGCCGCGAATGGCGAGAAGGACAGTGATGAAGGATCAAGACCTTCTGAGAGTTTACTTAGTGGCGAGTGGATGTCCATAAGCGACTTGAACTTTGTGATAGACCAGGTTCGTTATCTTCATTCCATTTAATTTGAAGAGCTCACACAATCGTCTAGAACATGGTCCACATCGCTGAGTCAACGGTTGGCCGGCGATATGCAGGGTGGTTCATCCGTAATTCGGAACATGCAGCGCGTGTGCTTGACAGTGTCAAGGCATCACCATTACCACCACGTATAGCCCCTACTCAGGTTCAGAAAAAGAGTGCTGATGGGCCAAAAGGAGAAGGCGCACCGAGGACAACTGGACAGAAGGTTGCATGGGGTGGGGTCAAAGTTGCATAGTAGACTAGGTTATGTACTTGCTATGAATCTATGGATTATTTGCAATATTGAATAATTGCAAGAACGGCTGGTGCACTTCAATTGCGGTCATACAAAACGAAGCACAAAAAGATGAGACGCTTTGCATTAAGAGGGAATCGAACCCCCGGCGGGTCGATGGCAACGACCCAGGTTACCACTACCCCATTAATGCGATATCTATATTGCTCGCGATTCTTGTTGTGCTGGATCCAGCTAAAAATAGCACACTTCTCCCATCATTGTAACCTTCAACTTGTGACTTTTCACATGATAGATCTCCAAACATCGTACGTAGTAGTAGGGCCACATAAATAGATGGTTTTACTAGTCGCGCCTTCCAAAAGAGTCGTCCGCTAAGCGCTTCCAGTGTGCACTGTGCTTGCCCTTAGTCTCATCTTTGCCCTCTAGCTTTCATAGCATTAGGAAAAGAATTGCAAAGGAAGAACCTCAGCTGTCCATTCACTTCGCAAGTTTAGCAACTTGAAAGATGGAGGTCTTTCAGGTCCTTGGAAAATCCCTCTCGGCCCATCTCCTCCAAGTTTCTACGACTCTCCATGGAATCCTTCCATACTCAATTCAAGGACCCTTGCTGAGCGCTTTGGGCATTGTGACGTATGTTTCCTTGATACCTTCGGCGCCTCCTAGCTTTCCGAGTTCTGGTAATGGTCTCTGGTATACCGCGCCTGGGACGATATGGGTTCAAGAATTTTTACCCATCGGCAATGGGTACTTGGGTGGTGAGTGATTGTTGCTGATAGTCACTGATCACCAAGTGACATTCGAATATGCATAGCGATGTTACCTGGCGGTACTAACCAAGAGGCCACACAACTCAACATCGAGTCCCTGTGGTCGGGAGGCCCCTTCCAGGATCCCGTGCGTGTCGCACTTTGAAGCCTTCCGATGTACAAGATCCCGACGTACTAACCCTTCACATAGTCGTACAATGGGGGCAATCACTTGCCTTACAAGCAGTCGAAAATAGCCGCGAAAATGCAAAACATTCGCGAAGCTATTTTTTCTAGTCCTACAGGGACAATTGACAGTGTGTATCCAAGTTTTTGGTGTAGTCACGCAGCTTTCCTCATTCTGCCATGAAGATATCGACGAGATCATGACACCCGGTGACACATATGGTAGGTGGACACAGCAAATTGTCGCACGTCCGCTATCTATACTCACTGTGTTCAATGGATGACCCGCGCATTTTCCAAAGGTTCATACACCAGTGCGGGATACTTGATAGCAACATTGGATTCAACTAGCTCAGTTTCGAAGTATGCAAGGTGGTTGGACCTAGATGAAGCAGTGTCTCGTACTACCTGGTCTGATGGAAGCACAACTTTTCTTCGGTTTGTCCTTCCTTGCCCGTGTCAAGAAGCTGCCTGACCACATGCTTAGAGAATCCTTCTGCTCCCACCCTCTTCAAGCATGTGTGCAATACCTGAACAGCGCGACTTCTCACGTCCTTCCAGCTGTGACCTATGCCTACACTATTGCCGGGGTCGATGGCCTCCCGGCTCCGAATGTTACCTGCTTGGATGACAGAACACTGAGTATTAGGAACTACGTCTCCATCCCTGGTATGCTTTATGAGATTCTTGCGCAGGCGCAGGCACCCAGCGGGTTGGTCTCGTGTTCTGCGGTATCTGGGGCATCCCCACCTAATGCTACTTTGACCGTCCTTGGTGCATCTGAGACGTGGATCAGCTGGGTCGGAGGAACGAACTATGATATGGCTGCTGGAAACGCAGCTGCCGACTATTCCTTTCAAGGACCAGATCCACACAACAATCTCGTCACGTTGCTTTCGTCTGCTAATCGTACATCTTACGCTGAGATGCTGAATGGGCATATCAAAGACTATACTTCCCTCGTTTCTTCCTTCTCGCTTTCCTTGGGACAAACTCCGGATCTCAATACCCCCACTGATCAAATTCTTGCTAGATACCGTACTTCTGTTGGAGACACTTACTTGGAATGGCTTCTATTCAACTATGGAAGATACCTCCTAGCCAGCAGCGCTAGAGGCGTCCTTCCTGCAAATTTACAGGGTTTATGGGCTGATGGGTATTCAAACCCTTGGGGCGCTGGTGACTGATTTGATACATAGGTTAACCGCAAATCTGACCAACCAATAACAGATTATCGTAAGCACCTTACTTCCGTAGAAGAAAGTATCCTTATTTCACTACTAGATTCCAATATCAACATCCAAATGAACTATTGGGCCGCCGAGATATCTAATCTAGATGTGACTCAGTCACTCTTTGACTATATTGAGGTAATCGGCTTTCTGATATGCCTCACACTTGACTGAAGCTGACCCCTTGTTTTCTGCAGAACACGTGGGGACCCCGCGGAGCGTACACTGCTCAGGTTCTGTACAACATTAGCGAAGGATTTGTGACACACGGTGAAATGAACGTGCGTTTGCAGAGGACTTGTTGTAGAATTGAATGCATGAACTTTTCCAACAGATCTTTGGCCATACTGGTATGAAGCTTGGCGGGAACTCTGCTCAATGGGCCAATTATCCAGGTACAATGACCCTTCTTATTTTCTTATTGAATAAATGCCCATGTTTATGTCCTCAGAATCCAATGCGTGGATGGTACGTATTCTCTGTTGGGTCTGGAGCGGGCTTAATTGATTTCATCATAGATGATACATGCATGGGATCATTTTGATCACACCAATGATGTACAATGGTGGAAGACACAAGGATGGCCGCTCGTCAAGGTGCTCCATTATGGGACTTTTGGAAGCTACAATTAGCTGAATTTTGTACAGGCTGTTGCCAGCTTTCATCTACAGAAGCTCATCGAGGACTTGCACTTCAACGATTTGACTCTTGTTACCGCACCTTGCAATTCACCAGAGCAAGTCCCTATTACTCTTGGTCAGCTAGACTATGAAAACTTTTGATCATTGCTTACCATCGGCCAGGTTGCGCACATGCTCAGCAGCTGATATGGCAGCTGTTCAATATAATCGAGAACGGTTTCGAGGCAGCTGGTGATACCGACACTGCATTTCTAGATGGTGCGAGACTGTCCACCGTTCGTCTTGCCCCTTGCTCATGGTATGCACAGCGGTTATTTCCAAACGGCAGCAGATGGATAAAGGGCTGCGTATCGGACGGTGGGGTCAACTGCAAGGTTGCTGTCTTGCCTCCTGTATATGCGCGATATATTGACACTATATTCAGAGTGGAAAGTCGACATGGATATGCCGGACGACACTCACAGGCATCTTAGTCATCTGATTGGCGTAAGCCCTCGTTTCACTCATCTAATATCTCCAGCTTACAACCTTCACTAGTTATACCCCGGTTATGCGATAGCATCTTATTCCCCTGAGTTACAAGGTGGTCTAATTGTCAACGGGACTTTCACGCGCTATACCAAAGAACAAATTTTGAACGCTGCGGAAACCAGTCTGTTCCATAGAGGTATCGGAAGAGGCCCTGATGCGGATGCAGGATGGGAGAAAGTTTGGAGGGCTGCGGCGTGGGCGCAGCTTGCCAACGAGACTGAATTTTACAAAGAACTTACTGTAAGAACTGGCGGTTATATCATGCCGCCAATGCTAATCCAGTGCAGCACACCATCGAGAGAAATTTTGCGCCCAACCTCTTTTCCATGTACTCGTCTGATGGAATTTTCCAGATCGATGCGAATTTGGGGTATCCTGCTGCTGTTTTGGTAAGATGTTGAAGTCATTTTGTCTAGGAAATCTGCAGCTGAACCTTAAATTCGAACCGATAGAATGCACTGCTACAAGCCCCTGATATCGCGAATATCAACGTTCCACTCCAGGTTACACTTCTACCTGCTCTCCCTCTCACATGGTCGACTGGAGAAATGAAGGGCGCGCGCATACGTGGGGGGATCACCCTCGACTTTGCGTGGAATGATGGCAGGTTGACGACAGCAACCTTCATCGTGGATCAGAATGTTGCAGGCAGGGAGAGAGATGTGATAGTGAATTATGGTGGACGGGTTGTAGCACAGTTCAGGAGCAATGGGGGATACAGCCAAACCGTCTCTTCATTTTAAGAACGTCAATCTAAACAAAGTGGTGGATTCCTGTAATTACTAACCATGTACTACTATGATTACAATGACATACGTCGTCAGGCGCTTCATCGCATTAATGGGGTAGTGGTAACCTGGGTCGTTGCCATCGACCCGCCGGGGGTTCGATTCCCTCTAATGCATCCGGAATTGGTGGAGTTCAATTCTATTTTTACATCAACGTTTTTTTTGTTAAATCATTATTCATCGGTACATTATCCAAGCTCATGCACATGCTCGATATTTGCAGTTAGCACTTGTTCTATGGCTCCGCGCATCGTGCCAAGCAAGAACTATCTGACACAGCTGATTCTACACACCGTCACTCCCCAGCATCAGCCGGAACCCTGCAGCCTGAGGTTATATCACTTGGCAGTCCCGAATCCATTTATCAGTATTCATGTGGGTTCACTTATCGTCTCTACTGCATTCGCCTCTTTAGCACGACCACATAATCATGCTGCATGTGCATCTGGTGTCAACTTGCATCGTATTCCCCAGCGTACGAAGATAGCGCGAAGAAGGATTGTCTGCAGTGGCGGCATCGTAACTAGTCCCAAGCCTTTGGAACCCAGTCGACCGTGTGGTGCGGGTCAGTTTTTCCGCGGTACGCATACAATTGCTCCATTTGCTCAAAATGGGGAAACGGTCGAGTATAACCCCCAAAATGTAATTTGTCTTCCAAATCTACATCTTCATCGGCTGACTCTCTGCTGTGTATGATAGGTCAGTCATACCAAGAACATTAAAATCGGTGTGTCTAGCGAACTCGCCGTCTCCTTTTCCGCATTAACTCTGGTTGTCGTCAGAGTTCCCACTGAATGGCACCAACTACGGCATTAGTCCAAGTTGGAGTAACGAGAGAACTAATACAAGAGACAAGTTAATTCGCAAAGTTAGACATGTCATCCAATACAAATATGGACCGGGATACGATGTGCAGCCCTATGGAAGCTCAGTGTATATGGCGATGCCAGTCCTGCCAAGAATAGGACGTGGAGACCTGGATCTTGTTGTGCTTGTGAGTTGTAACTTATTAGCAATCAACTAGCCACTCATATTCTTGTTGATTGCTGGCAGGATACCAATTGGCCACAAGGTTTTTCTCCGGAGATAGACATGAAGCATCTACCTCGTACGTTCGATTCGTACAACTGAGGTATCAAGAATCCTAACACATAAAAGCCATCTATAATACTAGGTAACATTACTACACATCACGAGCCAATGCCAGCGGAGCTGATCAAATGACAGAAAACTTGCTCGGATCATGCGACATGCAGGTTTCACTGGTGTTGAAGCAGTTCCTTGGGCCCAGGTTCCCATTGGTTCGTCACCACGAATTGGGAAGGTTGTTTCGGGCTCCTCACTCTCCATCTCGATTTCCAGTAAAGTTCACTGATCCTGCATCTGGGCTTCACATCGACGTAAATGTAAACGAGAGGCTGGGATTGATGAACACTGGCCTTATCAAGACATACTGCGATATTGTGCCCAACCTTCGTTGTTTGATATCTGCCATCAAACAATGGGCTCGTCCAAGGGACCTTAATCAACCCTCTGTCTCCGAAGCAATCCGAACTTTCAATTCTTATGCATTGGTGCTTATGACGATTGGATGGCTCCAGGTGCGGTCTGTATTACGTCGACGGGATCATTGGAACCTTAATGTCTAAGAGACTCGGGACTTGGCGCCGAAACTACAAGCTGGCCTTCAGCCAATGGAATCCAACGAGCACCTTTTTTGGATGCGGCCATCAAACTCGTCCAAGCGGATACCTTGTGACACACGATATTGCAAGCCCACGACGTGGGTAGCACCACACATTGATGCCCTGGACAACCTCGTAGAGCAATGGTTCAGGTGAGGGACGGCTGGGGGGGCATCCATCTCGTAACTGAGACTTTATGGCTCAGGTTCTGGGCTCAATTTCAATTCTCGCGCCATGTGATAGACATCAAGCGGGGAGGCATTTTCCCCCGCGTTCCGCATTTCGAAGAAGCTACGCAACCTGACTATGACTCCCGAGGCCCTCGATCCGAACCCCACAATAGTTGGTCAACGTTTCTCGGTCCGGATGTGGATTCGAGGACAATGTTAGAAAGTTATCCCATTTCTGTCGTAGATCCGTTCATTCGATCAAAAGTACGTATGTGTGGAAAGAGATGCCTTTCCTCCCCTGACCTATGTCGCTTCAGAACGTCACCAGGGGCATCAACGCTCAAGCATTACACATGTTCCAGGCCGAGTGCGCGGGTGCCGTCGAGCTACGGAAGCTCGGCACTGACATGACGGACATAATTGATGGATTTGACATGCTCAAGCAGGATTACAATGAACATCGGACAGCCAGGCTACAGCAGACTCGAAGGGACCCTCACGGCCAGTCCGCAACAGTTCTGAAAGCGGAAGAGGTTGACGCTATTCCTGACTGGAGCCTTGTTTCACGACAACTACCTGAATCAATTGATGTTCTACGATACAGGGACTTGAAACGTGATGACCCATCTGTTGATGGACGGATCTCATCAGACACCTCGAATTGTGTCATATACCAAATGAGCAAATCAGGGACAGCGAAGAAGGCTTTGGGCTAAAGCCGTCTTACTTTCATAAGATTCGTCGCGTGTAGAGTATCCATGTTTGTTGTCCGAGGATCATACCTATTTGCCTTTAAAAGTCCTTCTTACTGTTACGACACTGCTCACGGTATATATACCCACATTACCTCATGGCGTGGGGCAATGTCATGATGATCAACGTCGGGCACCCGCAGGCAGTGATGCCCAAACCAGTGCTGACTCGTCATGAGAAGAACAGTATTAATATTGTGAATGCTGTGACGGAGGGTATCTAACGGCGACCACATCATTGCGTACAGTGAAAACAAATAGAAAGAAATCGAGGCCTTTAATATTGATATATTGATCAGAACTAGGCTGTTCCGAGCTTCTGCTTATGTATAACATCTTATCTTGAGCCACATAACTCATAGCCTACTAGAGTCGCCAGACCGACATCACCGCTCGTACTGCGCCTTCTCACAAACCAAATAGCTCCCAGTTTATTCAACCTTGTTTCCTTACATCCAACATGTCCTGGAAATTAGGCACCTCCAAAAGTAAGTTCATGCGCGCCGGACCCCTTTGCTGATCTCCCATCCACCGGTCACTGCTTTCCATGGGAGTTCATGTCCTGACTACCACACAGAGTCCAACTTGAAGGATGCCAAAGAGAATGGCGTCGTCTCACGATCCGTCACCCCGATACCGTCGCGGCCCACAACTCCCAAGCCTCCTGGTGCTATCGACCAGCAAGCTCACCTTCGATCTGGTATGCTTACGATTCGTATCTTCTCTGGTAAGGCAGACCTCTGGAAAGTACTTTTCTGAATGCACTCTGATGTCATACATATACAGGGCGCGGTCTCTCCTTAGCACCTGGCGTGCATGTCCCAGAGGTCATCCAAAAAGCGCTTGACAACCCACCTGCACGAAGATCAGCAAGCAACCGCGAAAGCATGCAGAGGAGGCGATTGTGGTGGCTTCCATATGTTGTCCTTGAGTTCGACAACAATCAAGTTCTGGTAGACGCCATGGGCGGAGATCTAACTAACCCTGTGTGGTCGTACCGGGCAGACTTGTGTGTGGTTTATGCGCGATGACTCTGGCATCTCTGATCGTCTATGTCACTAGTGATGTGTCCCGCACATCGACAATATCAGTCTCGTCATATCTTCGAACCGCCGCTGCTGTACACAGCCAAGAAGATATGGGTAACGACCTGCTCATGGCTCGTGTAGATCTTACTCCTGTACTTGATGGACATGTAAGTTCAGTTGTTTGTGACCATAATGTCCCCTGAACATCGCACTTTGCATTCAGCATGCTTCAGATCAATGGTACATTGCCACCGCTGGCACTGGCTCGTTTCACCTCAAAATCGACTACAAACCAATAAGGAACGAGTCTTTGACTATTGATGCATTCGATTTGTTGAAAGTGATTGGCAAAGGGAGCTTCGGTAAAGTGATGCAAGTGCGCAAAAAGGATACGCAGCGGATATATGCTCTCAAGACGATTCGAAAAGCCCATATCGCATCACGCCCCGGCGAAATCACACACATATTGGCTGAGCGGACGGTACTGGCACTGGTCAACAATCCGTTTATCGTGCCACTCAAATTCTCTTTCCAAAATCCTGACAAGTTATACCTCGTAATGTCATTCGGTGAGTATTTTATCTTTACTAAGTTGGTGGCAACTTATGTCTGCGCAGTCAATGGCGGCGAACTATTCTATCATCTGCAGAGGGAAGGTAAATTTGATCAGGATCGCAGCCGATTTTACGCCGCAGAACTTCTATGTGCACTCGAGCATTTACACGGATTTAACGTAGTTTACCGGTGCGTTCCTAATGCGGGTAGCTGTGCCATTTTACTAACGGTCCCATAGCGACCTGAAGCCTGAAAATATATTACTCGATTACACAGGTCATATCGCTCTTTGTGATTTTGGTAGGTACATCACAATCTGGGGGCTGATGTGCTGATTGTCGTCTGGTCAGGTCTTTGTAAGCTCAACATGTCAGAGACAGAGAAAACAAACAGTGAGAATGATTTTGATCTTCATGGAACAATTTAACCGGTCGACATAGCATTCTGTGGCACACCGGAGTACATTGCTCCAGAGCTACTCGAGAGCCAGGGGTACACGAAGACAGTTGACTGGTGGACGCTCGGAGTCCTGCTCTACGAAATGATGGTGCGCCCTTCGAAACATTTGCCTCTGACCATGACTCGATCAAATGTACAGACGGGATTACCCCCTTTCTATGACGAGAATGTCAACGTGATGTACCAACGCATCCTCAGTGACCCACTTGTATTTCCTTCGGATATGCCATCAGAGGCCAGGAGTGTCATGATCGGTCTCCTTCAGCGTGATCCTGCCCGACGTCTGGGAGCAAATGGCGGTGAAGAGATCAAGCGACATCCTTTCTTTGCCAAATATGTTGACTGGAACAGGCACGTATCCCTTTTTTTTGACTATCTGTGCGTCACTCATGAATCACGCTAGGCTGCTACACAAAAAGATTCAACCACCGTTCAAACCAAGTGTTGTGAGTAACTATGATCGTGTTCTTCTCTGTTATACTAAGCAAAACGTACTTTTAGGAATCCGTACTCGATGTGGCTAATTTCGACCCGGACTTCACTAACGAAGACCCTCAAGACTCTGTTGTTGAGGACTCTGCTCTTTCGTCTACCGTGCAAGAGCAGTTTAAGGGATTCACGTATAATCCCGCCAATGAGCACCTCAGCGAGAGCGTCAACTATGGACACGCAATGGGTTAAGCCCCTGCAATGATTATTTATTATTTGCAGTGCGCTGGCGTGCTCTCGAAAGATTTCCGGACATTTTTTCGTCCCGGTCCGCTTTTGTGTGTATTTATACATTTGCATGCACTCGTTTTTGTTTTCGCTTATGTGTGGTTTGTTGTACTTTTTCTTTCAAATCAGTAGGAGTTAACGGCAACATGTGCCGATTTTCCTTTCTGTAATACAGGCTTTTCTGTCTCTCGTGCTCACCTCGCTATGGAAAGCTTACGATAGTAAATACTTATGTGACCGACTGTGTTTTTCATCGCTATCTAACGCTGTAGCATGGGTCTTACAGATGTCGCCAGTCTCCGGATCCAGGCTACTACCCTTCGTCTGCTTCGACAAAGGAGTGAGTTCAGACTCCTTTGACGAGAGATAGATAGCCGCGGCGGTCTGTGCTGAAGTTGGCTCGTGATTCGGATATGTTCAACTGTAAACTGTGACTTCTCTTTATCGTAGCGGTGCGTACGCACCAAGTCTCCGAATTCCCCCGTACATGGTTTGGGGCTGTCCCAAGAAAGGAGAACTAAGGTCGTGATGAACTGCGTAATCTAGATGACAAGCAGTCGCAGTTGGCAGTATTGATGTATTGAGCGCACAAATCTGTTTCTTGACGGCTAATTATGCCGGTTATTTCTGAGGCCTATCTCCCTCCTGGCGGAAATGAGGGGTCGGATGCATCTTGGTCTTCGCTGAGATCATGGTGATGGTGATTGTTGAAAGAGATTATAGTGACTTGAGTGAAGCGGACGAAGTACTAAGAGCTCAGGATCACGTGCGCGTTTTATGGGACGCGTCGCCGGAGTTGAATATTTAATATTTGAATTGCAGGTCCACAACCGCGTGCACATCAATCCACATCGCCGGTTGAACAATGGTCCACAAATATTGGTCGACCAGATATAAGGCAAGCCAGCAGTAGTCGTTTTTTTTGTCTTCTTAGAGCCCATTCAGTCACATAGTCCGTGTTATACAGACAGCCGAGGTTGAAAATATACTGTTCCACACAGGCTAGCGGATATCGGCCGATTGAATGTGTCTGCCCGAGTCTAACGTTCGGCTGGCTGGCTCACTGACAGATGATTTTAACAGCTGGGCCTATAAATCGTGATGCTCAATATTAACATGTCGGCCGGCGTCCAGGAAACAAAGGCGGCGCAGTGTGATACTGTCATCTGGGCCCATGTAGCAAATAGTTGCTGTGTGCACCGGTCAGCCGATGCCAAAGGTTGGCATGAAGCCATCATGTGGGCCGATGTAGAAGATATTTCCGGTGCATATCAATAGGCCCATATGGAACACATTGCTTGTGCGTATCGGTCCGGCAATACTGGGTATGAGGCCATCAGGTGGGCCGATCACAATGAATAGCCGATGCAATCGGGTGGGCTGATGGAACTGATAGCATTGGTTTGGCCGATAAAGACAAATTTCCGATGCTCTCAGGTGGGCAGATAACAATGAATGGCCCGACATAATTGGGTGGGCCGATGGAACTGATAGCATTGGTTGGGCCGATTGAAGCGATTCCCGATGCTCTCAGGTGGGCGGATAACAATGAACGGCCGACAGAATCAGGTCGGCCGACAGAATCGCAACCGTTGGTTGGGCCTATGGAAACGAATTCCCGATGTAACCAGGTGGGCCGATATGAATGAAAGGCCGATGCTCTCAGGTGGGCCGATAGAATTGAGACCGTCGATTGGGCCGAGGGAAACAAATTCCAGATGAAATCAGGTGGGCCGATAAGAATGAAAGGCCGATGCAATCAGGTGGGCCGATAGACATAAAGTGCCCCTACGCCATCAGGTTGGCCGAACGGAATGGACGCCTGATGAAGTCTTGTGGGCCGATCAGGAGCACCATCTCATTCTATCAGGTGAGCTGGCGTGGAGCAGGTCTCCCATGCGCATCGGTGGGCACACATCAGCACGGTTGGTCGGTCGGTCTCCAGGAAAGATGATCTAGCGGATTCAACAACATGAATTCAAATTAATTTTCAACCTTGTAAAGGAACCATCTACAAAGTTCAATGTAACTGTAATATACTATTATATGTGATCGCATGTCCGACTAGGCTGGAACCGAGACATGACGATCAACATCCATATATTTCGCATACTGTGGCCGGGGTGTCCCCACAAAGTTGTGAAGGCTATCGCGCATGAACCATGCCCACACGATGCGATCACCGGTACATGTGACTCCATGCCTGACAAGGTGTCCAGAGCAAGCAACAATGGCACCAGACTTATATCGCAACTGTATACCGAGGTTGGACAGGGTCATCAGCCCATCACAATAGTGGCTGACACTGGTCATGATGTTGAACCCTTTGGGAGCAGATCTTGGATCTCGGTGAAGAGGGCATTGCCTGTTACAAATGACGGCTGTGCAGTTGAAGACCGAGGCCCAAAGTTGCAGACGAGTGTATATGTCATTGTGACTGTTGTCCATGGCCCACCGAGCAAGTTTTATATGCGTGGTAACCGAGGCCCAATACAACTCTGGATGCATCACCCAAAGAGCTGCCGAAGCCAGGAGTGCTGAGCGCTGCATGGATGTTATGACTGTAGGACCACCTTTGCCCTTCAATGCAGCCGACACCTCGGGGGAGAACACACCGTTGGGAGGAAAACCATGCGGCTGGAACAGCTGAGTGAGTAAATAGATCATAGTGGAACAACCAGACCTCACCTCTCGGCCTTGCTGGAACCAGCAAGGAGCTATGTTGATGCATCCTGGGGTTAATGGGCGTCGGTCACTCTTATGGAAATACCCAGGGAAAGTTCGCCATTGGGTCTCTTCTCCCCTGGTGATGCTTCTCTTCAGAAGATGACCCATGCCGATGGTGGCGTCTTCCATGTCGGCCTGATCGGTCAGTCTAAATGTCAACCGACAAGGAACAATGCATGGGGCTTACTTGAATCCACGGGCTGATGGCATCTGGAAGGTACCATAAGATGATACAACCGCCAGAATCAACGAGCACTGAGGGCTTGTCGAGCAATTGTTCAGAACGATAAGGAAATCTTTGGAGTAGAGCCTCTTCATGTTTTGTGATCTGCCCGGTGGAGTGTTTGTTAAGTGCCTCATTATACTGAATCATGTCTATATCAAGCTGAACTGCCACGCAGTTGGCAAAACACTGACAATATCAAGGAATAACTCACTTGGGTTTAAATAAGCATCGGCAAGAACTCGGGCCAACTGCTGACATGCAAGCATGGTCGGCACATCCAATGTCAGTGGAGGCAAGACCGACTGTTGCCGGCGACCGACATGATCAGCAAAGAGCTGGTGCACAAAGTCACCAGCAATGCATGTTGTATGCAATGCCCAGTCAATAGGAATTGGAATCATCTGCGGAGGCAGAACAACAGGCATAATAACTTGTCAGCTTATATGGGACATGACCGAGATTCATTGAGTAATACTATATACATTTAGAGAATCAACGTAAATTCGGCAATACTACCTATGTCTAGTGCTGTGGGCAGAACTAAATGAAGGGAGTTCTGCCGGCAGAACTGGCAGAACCTGGCAGAACCATGTTCTGCCAGCGTGGGAGATGGCAGAATTCCATAGCGCTAGAGTACTAACTACATGGATGTAAGACCGCTTGACAGCAACATAGAATCAATATTCCAAGTCCCAACTTCATTCGCATCATGATCTGCGACCATAATCTCATCCTCTATTGTGGTAGGCACCAATCCCTCGTCGACGCGCCGCAGTTCCGCAAAGTCGAATGCTCTCCCTTCCAACACTTCCTTCCCATCCACATCCCAGTTTGAGGCAAACTCCATCGTTTTCTCCGTGTTACGAATATCTTCAAGACGAGAAAACTCAGCATCAATGTCATTGAGTGAGATCGATTCAGGACCTTCGAGATTATCACCGGAGACTGCTGAAAGTGGAGGGACAAATGCGAAGTTGGTTTCAAGCTGCTTGGCAATGTCTGTATCAATGCCTGGAAGTTCGCTTGTGTGCATATGAGCGTGACAACGTTGTGTTGGCTTGCCATCAGCAACATTTTTAAGGTGGATATGATAATGAAGGTTGGCGCGAACTTTGCCAAGTGTTTTGAATGTGCCGACAGAAAGATTGCAGCACTTTGGAGACTGTGTGCCACCAAGGTCTGAAAAAAGCCGTTCAACCTCGGCTGCATGTGGGACGATGGACAGAATGATAATCGCGAAACCCTTTAGTGGGTGTGTGTCAGAGTTGACTGGGAGATTCTCCCACCAAGCTAGTCCGTCCGCCTGGCCACCAGCAAATGGTGCGTGGCAGAGATTATAAGCTTTAAGGTCTGCAACTAGCGTGTCGGCCTTTGCTTTACTCCACTTCCACTGCAGGGCAATTTCCAATGCCACTTTGACCATGAATTCGAATGGACGGCCACTTGCTGCCTGAGTAACAGCAAGTTTATGACACATCGGGTGGAGGAATAGGGCGAGAGTGTGATATTTTGTATTGATTGAGTAGAATCGACGGTTGAAGACTGACTTCGCATGAGTGAAGAATTCCGTGTTGTCACCATCCTCAAGTTGTAGTGTTGACATCCTGTGTGCGCACCGAATGAGTTCAAGCATGCACTCTGCAAGGTTGCAGTCTCAATTCTTGATGTTTCCAATGGCGTCAACGATGAACTTTGCTGTCCTCACCATTTGGTCAAGATGGTTCCAATAGTCCGGAGTGCGTATAACAGTCTCGATGACATCTGCAGCGACAGGAGTTTGACCGTTAATTCTCCTTTGGGCTTCAGGGCGCAGACAAATATGAGATAATGCATGTCTATATGTAACAAATGAGTCAAATAATTCAGTACTAGGATAATCATTTCACGTACTGATGCTCAAGAACACTGAGGCACTGAAGGATAAGAGCATAGAAACGAGTTTCGCAGTTTTGCTTCAGTTTGTGAGTAATACCAAGTTTCTTTGCTTTGTCGTTAAGTTGCCCACCCCAAAAGTGCGAAGAATTGAAGAAGTTAACGATGCGAGTTGTCTTTGAAAGGATTTTCTTCATTGGGCCATGCGAGAAAATTTCACCGAGAAGTGTATTCATGCTATGCAAGAAGCATGCAAATGTCTATGTGATGATCAACAACCGGCTCACAATGAAATATACACACTTACGAGCACCCAATAAAATTTATGTTGAAATTTTCGACGGAATGACTGCATAACAGTTGGATTATTGGTGGTCACAGCTATGAATCTTTTTCCATCTTCAATCTCCATGGCCTTCATTGCTTTCTCCGATGTGGCCACAAGGTTATCAGCTGTTCCTCGCACACCTGTCATATCCTCAAGAGCCAAGATAACAGGGTGTTGCTTTACCTCAGCAGCAAGAGACCCATAGAGACTCCGCCTCAATTTATCCTCCCACCTGTCAAGAAGTAGAGTGAGCAGTCTTCGGGCCTTAAGTCTATCAACTTCTTCCAGTTTGACTCTTGCAGCTTCGCTATCGAGTAGGTTGTGAGATAATACATAGCGTGATGGGGCTGTATATGAGGGCCTGATTTCGTTGAGAAACTGGTGAAAATAAAAATCTCTGCCAGCGTAGAATGGTACATTTGCATGAATGAAAAATCTATAATTGGATTAAGTTATTGAGTTAGTGCCAATCACAATATAACACTAGTGCTACTAGTACTCACCGAAGAAGCCTGATATCAGCACGGGCTTTCTGATCTTTGTTCAATGGATGATCTACAAAGCCATCTAGGGTTGTCTTCTTCCGCTTGCAAACAGGGGCAGCTGCGCCAGACTCAACAACCAATGGGCTTGAAGAAGAACCCTTGCTTCCCTCGTCATCACCCAAAATAGCCGTAGCCATTAAAGCCACCTTTCCGCCTGTGGGTTTCTTCATCAGGTGTTGCAGTGCCTCGCAACGAGTCTCTTGTGGACAATTACTGCATTTTACGGCATTTGTGAGGTGTTCGAAAAGGTTATTATTACGTCCGTCAATGCGGACATCACAATGGTTGCAATTCCACCAGTATCTGTTGGACTTGGCAGAAGTAGCATCACCCTTTTTGAAGTTGCTTTCGATGAGGGTGTTCAGAGGCCGGCCTCCAGACTTGGTGGCCATTGTAAACAGTTTTAAAGTGCCTCAATCTATACTATCATACACTGAACCAAGGTCCAACCCACTAAACTATATAGTACATTCTCCCACGGTTCAGCATGTGCGGGAGTTCTGCCACATTCTGCCCGGGAGGTTCTGCCATCTGCCTGGCAGTGCCAGTTCTGCCCTGCCACGTGGCAGAATGGCAGAGTTCTGCCCACAACACTACCTATGTCTATTTAGTAATGATGTCCACAATGCCGGTGATCACAGTAAAATTAACATCGGTGAAAGAGCAGCACAAGCCATGTGAAGTCAATCCTTGCCCGACAATTGCCCACTAGAATTCAAAAGCGCTTCCTCCAGGTCGGCAATCGGTCCCTCAAGTTGGGACATGGTGGATGCAGCTGCAGTGGCGGCCTGGGTCTTCTGGTCCAGCAAAGCACCCATTGCTTCACCGAGATGTTTGAGGTGGGCTCTCACTGCCACGATTTGATTGAAGAGGGCATCGCCATCCACCTGCCCGGTCACCACAGGACCAGGCACAAGCATGGCTCCCGTCGGCTAACGATTACCATAAGTGCAAGTCCAGCATGAGAAAGAGAGCAATAACCGACCAGTTGTTCGAAGTGGTCTTGGGTCATCTCCATGACCTCATGGATGTTCAAGACTGGCAGGTCCAACCCCAACCGGTCGAAGCGATCCTTCCACCAATCATACCAGTAGTTAGGCACAACTTGGTTAATAGCCCTTAGTTCAGGGCTATTCGGAGAGCAGTGTGCGAAGAATTCATCGTGCAATTGTTCGGCGGTGATTGTCCCGGTTTGGAATCTGGCAAGTCTTCCAATGATGGCGTGGAGGAGATCGGGCATTGTTGGATGAATGTTAAGGACTAAAGAAATGTTTATGTATGGGAAAACAAAACACTGATAAAGGCATTAGTTACAACATAATGTCGGCTGACCGACCAACCGACCAACCGACCAACCGACCAACCGACCAACCGACCAACCGACCAACCGACCAACCGACCAACTGACCAACTGACCAACCAACCGGCAGACTGATTGATGAGACACTCACATCAGCCTCCCATTGAAGGTGCCGGACGAAGCTGGCTTTGTAATCTGGTGTCTGAGGTATATGGTTCTGGTCGCAAACTAGCTAGATGGCAGCGAATCGGGCAGTGGCAAACTCTAAGACGTTTGCAGCATCCCATGCAGTAAAGTCACTGAGTTCAAATGTATGGAGTGTGGAGGAGTTGGACATGCTGGTGGTAGTTTGGATCAAAAAGTTTCATCTGGATCGGTATTGTGATACTGACTAATCCACTTCGGCACTTGCCGATGTCCAAATGCAGTTGCGGCCGCATATGGACCCCTGTCACTCTACAACCGCAGCCACACCTTTTGTTCGTTCAAAGCTGTCCTGTGCATGTTGTGAGAGTCGGAGATACATTTGAGCCTGGCAGGCAGCATAGCACCAGTGCCCGACCGTGCACTGTACATCAGCCTCCTGCATTCGGCCTACCCACTGTTGAGATTTATGAAGAAAAAATTCAACCATCCATGTCATTTCCCGACCGACCAGCAGCAGCTCCTCCGCCCAACGATCATGCAGTGCCAGTGTCCTAAGCCAATGGACACGGTAAACTGTTGTGTAAGTATATTAGCACCCCACAGGAACAGGTAAGTCGGTGAAGTGCAAACATTCATTCATCCAGTCATTGCTTGCAGAATCCCCCTCAACATCAATGCTCCAAAACCATGCTAACGTGCTATTTCTTTGACCGCGCGTGTTTGGGTCTGCAACAACTGTGGTTGCCTTGAGGTCGGCTTTCTCCAACAGCCGATATTTGGACAATAAGTCATCGGCACCGAGATGGATTAGCTGCTTGCGGCATTTTGAGTATATCTGCGTGTTTAGGTGTAGGACCTTGTCCACTGAGTGCACCCGAGCCCATGCCCTGGTTGACCGTGCTTGGGATTTTGCCGACTGAACCGTGGTGCGAAACAGAACGGCCTTGTCGGCCAAGTTGACCCGGACGGCATGTAATGCATCATTTGCTTGGCCTTCTCTCAATGATATTTCTTGCAGCACCAGGTCGGCAACACCCCACAGGGTGCATCTTTCAATGCCGATGTTTGACAGCAATGGAATCACCACGGTCTCGGGATTGAACTTCACCGGAATATCATATCGGTCTTCATCATCTGACCTCTCGGGATCCTCGGATGATGACCCGACGGAATCCGCTTCTACTGTATCCAACACCACTGTCATGCCATCCAAATGGTCACAGCCATTTAATTCATCGCTGAGAAATGTCACCGCAACCCTGACAAATTCATCCAGTTGGCCTTGCAATCTGTCACAACGCCGGGCCACAGCCAGCTTCTGGGTGTCAGTCGGCCGTTTGCCTAGCTTTCTTACGTCGATCAGGAGGGCTACTTGAGCCTCTTCCAGCGTAATTCCGGAGGCTAGCCAAGTAGCAGCACCCCGATGAATCTCACCGGCCGGCCATTGAGCCTGACGGTTCAGCAGGTGTAACTCTTGCTGTTTTCTTGTTGGCGCTTTGCCAAAGTATATCAGCATATTAAATACTGATGTTCCAATCAACATACATTTTGTCAATTGAACCTCATATATGTCCATGGAACTTGGATTATGAAGTCGGTCATCCTGAGCGGCAGTGGCCTCCGCTTCCCATGTGTGAAGGGTATACCGTTGTAGGACACGAGCTGGCGCTGGGCTCGTATCGAGCTATTTTACAGTACACGTCAAATACCCGTCACATGCTAATCACTTCCCGATGTTATCCGACGCTAACCCACCAACCCGACGTTTAGGCCGCATCGGACCCGATGTTTTCCCGCACACTTGTCCTATCCGTGTCCCGTCCTGTCTTGCTAGCCCCACTAGGTGTGTAGTTCATTATTTCGCACATTGCTCACGTCGTAGCCAGCGCTATTACATGTTTTCCCATAGTCCGCAGCACCTCATGTTTATTTACATGTACTTCGGATCCGAAATACTCCGCCGCTACTTTCGCCTACGGGTTCCGCATTTCTACGTACTTACATATATATTGGACTGACCTCAAGCATTATTCATTATCCAAGTAGAGGGGAGCAGTTCCCCGACGCTTAGTGGTCAAACCCGATATTTCGTAGTTCTTAGTTGATATTGCGAATATCATCGCTCTTTCATTATCCGTATCAGTCATTGTTATTATTGCGCACACCGCTCGCTCTTCCGATGCTCGCTATAGCGTTACTATTAGTTTCCGAAAGACCCGAACCCGAACCCGATAACCCGAAACCCCAAAAACATCGGACCCGACGCTTTTGCATCGGACATCGTAAATATACCTTCGGACATTGTTTCCCGCGCTCGGACTATTGACCCCACATCACTCACTTACCCCCAAGACTATTCCCAGACCGCAGATCCCTGGGTCGAACGCACTTGTCAGGCAAGTATAGCAGACTAGGCAGTGCAAAGACCACAACACAGATATATCAGTTTGGAACAATCTTCGGATAGCCAAACTCAGTATTGTTGTTTCTACACCGTATCACCCTTGGCGGTCTCGCTTAACCGGTCAAATGCATACTGGCTGTCTCAGACACCCTGCACAGCCTCCTTGAATTTTCTGCCAAGGAATTTGCCTAGATGCATTTGGATTTGTCAACTCGGTATAATAATATTACTCACTGATGCGTATCATCTTCATAAAATTACAGTCATTCATTTGAAAGTCTAAACACTCCTTTCGGTGGGGGGTGGACATCCCTCTTGCCGATGGTGATATGATGTTCAAGGGTGCCCACAGGGTCTCCATTATTTCTCCGTTGATCCTGGTGGCACCGGTTATGAAGTTGGACGCATACCTCACATAGCATTTATCTTGATGGCCGTGGACATGCCACAGCCCAATTCCAGGAATAATGTCCATGCCCCATGGAAGGTCAAGATAAGGCGACTCTTCAATCCGCTTGCTGAGATGCTTATTGTATTGACAATTAATGTCATAGAATGTGAATGCCCAATTGATCCCGTCGGTATTGTACCCCAGAGCTTGACACAGGGCATAATCCATGTTCATCTGCCTTTGGCCAGCCGACTTGTCAGTTGAACCTGGCCGATATAGCAATTTGAAAGGCTAACCTTTCCCCCTTCTGAAAGTCTACCATTGAATGAGGAACAAAACATCCGTGCCTCGCACAAGCACATCCGCCTATCCCTGTTGCTTCCAGCTTGTGGCGCAAGGCATTTGCCTGGTTGACTGCTTGGTGGTTGTTACAGTCTGACCTTTGCATAATGTCCTGCGCCTGGCATAGATGCATTTTGTATTGGGCATCACAGACCATGAAGCCCAAGCCATCGGTCAATGCCACCTCATCACTTGGATTGGTGGGATACAAATGCTCTGCCTTGAAATTGCCATCCATGACTAACAATCTGGAATACAGCCATGCAGGGTCGGACTCATTTCTGTCTGACAAATTGAGATTTACACCGGGCTGAGGACATGCAGGACAGAAGAGTGCAAGCTCCCCTGCCTTCGGCTGTCGCTTCTCATGGCCAAACCCATGCCACTTGAGCTGCTTCACTTGTCTCCACTGCCTGCCGACCCTCATTAACTCTCTGTACCGGTCCTTTCGGCCATTGTGAGCAATGCAATGTTCAAAATCCACATCACTCACTGGAACCAAATGAGGAAACACGCTTGAGGTGATTCGCCTTAATTTACTGTAGAAGTTCATTGCCGATGTCCCACATTCCAGGTTGTCCAGCAGGAAGTCGTCCAACACCGCAAATGTGAATGCTGTCTTCGGCGAAGTGAAAGACGCAGGGAAGAGGCTGGTCTTAAATAGTTGCATGTCATGGCTCAGTGCACCGGCGCACTGACAGAATCTGATCATCATGGAGTGGAGCCCGGAAGTATCTACCACCGTGGTCGTCCGAGGATCGTTAACCAAGGGTATCCATGGGCCTTCAGTCAATTGGTCTCCCTCATCATCTGTATCGCACCACTCGTCGGTTAGTCTGGGACAAGGCTCGCCCGCGTGGCCAAGGTGGACTTCCAACCCTATCTTTGTCAAGGAAGTGCCCTCGAAGAATCCCCCGGTCCATTGACTGATCCGATGAAAAGGCATGAGGCTGTGAACTGTCCTACAGCAATGAGTACAGAAGAGAGGTTCACCCATGCAACCGTGACATCTGTAGACTCCGTCCTTTGGACAGACCGAGCACATCCTGTTTGGAGGTGGACCCTCTCACCAAAGTAGCAAGTCCAAGTAGTCCTCGGTCTTGCGCTGCCACTCGCGCAAATAGTCATTTTGACTCTGATATTTGGTGTCAGTACATGGGACAAGGCAAGTGGACGGTCAACTTGCCATGGACTTGCGAACACAAAAAGGCTCGAAGTTGCATTCGCCCAGGTCATAGTGTTCATAGTCGCCCTCCACATGATGTCCTTTGGTGGATGGCTGCTTGGTAGGCGATTTTCTGGAGGATGAATGAACCGATGTTGTTTTGTTGTAACGTCGAGCTCTGACAAATCGTCCTGTATCTCCTCTAGATGTTCCTTTGTTCTCCCATTGAACCAAAGAGGATGTCTTTGGAGGACTCCAGGCCTTTGGCTTTGACTTGACCATGGACCGAAGTAGTGCTGCGAGTGTCAGGATGTCTTGTTTGGAGTGAGATGCTTAGACTTTGGGACGTTTTAGTGCTTACATGCAACTGCCAAATGCAATGCCTAGTATGTAATAGTCACTTTGATCTCTCGGAAATCATTGGCATGCATATTCACGGCGCAATTCCAATGGCCGATAGTGATTTGTCTATATCATATGTCAAGAGCACTTCAGATCCTCCAATTTCATGCCACCCACCCACCTATGCATCTACACCACTCAATAAGTCTTGTAGCGATAGGGCTCACACTATTCAGCACAATCTAGCCCTTACATTCACTTATGACATGGGTGTGTCACTTATGTGAAGCATTACTCACATGAGCTTCCTTTCATTTTTCGTTCCATCAACCACATCAACGCTCTCCTACACTTACATTTCCAGGTCCTTTACTCCAAGCTACCTACTGTGACATGACTTGGATGAAGATAAATGCTGGGGATCAGCCTCGGTTGAACAACCGAGAGAACACCGCTCTGCAGTCCCATGTTGAGGACTGGGGGAAAGCGAGTGGGACAGAGAGACGACAAATCTTCAAAGCGGCCGCCAGAGAAGCCAGACTCTTGGCTCCAAAGATGGACCAAGAGCTCTTGAAGCAATGAAAAGAGGTAAGTGTTTCAGCTTTAATGTAGGGTCATGCTGCTTTACAGTCATCATAAACAGAAATACAGGCAGTGGTTCCACAACCACAAGAAACACAAGCCCAATGCCAAAGTGCCGATAAAGCTGCAAAAGAAATGGACAGCACACCGAGTAATTGAAGAGCAGTGCAAGGCCGACATTCTTCAGCAAATACATGAAGAAATCGAGGAGGAGACTGGGCAGAAGCCTGAGCAGAAAGAAATCTTCAGGAGGTATCAACCCACTATGACGGCAATCATGAAAGGGCTGGGCAACAATGAGTTGGAGGAAGCCCGGGCGAAGGCCAACGAGTGGACAAATCAAGCACCTGACCCTGCAGTCCAGGCCAAGACGGCTAGGAAGAAGGGTGAAAAGATGATCAAGCACTTCGCAAAGGAGATGTTTACTCAGGCCGGTATGAGACTCTTTGTATTGGGTTCCTGGAAGGATGAGAAGGGCGGCCTACTTACATCCGGGCAAGTTAATACAGTTGGTCAGTCGGTCGGTCGGTCATTTTGCTTACATGGTTTGGCAGATTTGACTTCAATGAACACCTCGGGATAGGCTCCAGCTTCATGAAATGCAAGGACTGGCAGGTCATCTTACTGGCATGGGAAGATTTCATAGGTGATGCATTCAGTGAGTCTCAAGACCATCTCAGAGGTGCTTCATTTAATTTGTCACGTACATTAAGACCAGGATCAAGACCAGGATGGCACGCTGCTCGGAGGCACTCGCCGGGTTCCCAAGCCTTACCATGAGTTCGACCTGGACCGCATGGGTTTGCCGATGTTGCCCGATATTGAGGGCGTGTCTCTTGACGCCAAGAAGGGAATGATTCGGTCATTTCTCACCATTCATTACCGTAAGCCTGTTGATAGAAAACCTGCAGCATCATCTGATGCCCACCGCCACAGGAATATGCTGTGGAAAGCCGAAGGTCCCAGTGCCTTGGAGCGACATAATGAAGGGACAGTCCAGATTTATCTCCAGCATATACTTGCCTGAGGACGCAAAGATCATGGACCCTTCGAAATTGCAACGGAATGAAGCCAACGCCTTGTTGGAATGTTGGTTAGACCAACAAGACAACCAGGTAGGGCTCACATTAAAGTTCAAGGCCTGGATCGACGACAAGGGCAAGATGAGGGCTCCTGTCAGCAAAGAGTCTGATGACTCTAACGGTGATGCTGATGATGAGGGCATGTGGCCCATGCCAACCAAAAAGTCATCGGCCGCCGCTGCACCATCACCGGTCGGAGTTCACAAAGCGCAGCCTATGTTCATCAAATGAGCTCATGTCAGTTCCGCCGATGAAGAATCTGACAAGACTGATGCAGATGTGCCTCTGCCGAAGGTACACAAACATGCACCCTACCGTGTAAGGAAAGGTGCAAATGCAACACAAGGTGACCCGGTGGGACACCCGTCGGAGTCAGATGACCGACCGGCACCCAAGAGCATTGGCAAGAGAGTCAGAACTCAGCCTGCCATCATTTCACCCTGAACAGACTCGGCATATGAAGACCGACCGATTATAGATTCGGTCAGACGGGTCTCTCATGACAGAGGGGCCTATGCAGCAGGCAAAACCCGCATGCCCGTTGCACAGGTGACCGAGGGATCAGAAGATGAAAGTTGTAGCCATATTGGCAGGAAGGCCAGGTATGAGCCAGCCCGCTCACATCATACCACCCAGCAAGTTCATGACTTCGGCCCACATTCAACTCGTCAAGGTCTTGAACATATTCGGACATCCCCCGCGGTGCTGGACCAGATGCTGAAAAAGACCAGGGCTGCCCGAGATGTATTACCGGCGGTAAATAACCGATCGCCGAAGAAGACAACAGCTCCAAGAGAGCGGTCACCGGCAATAAATGACCGGTCAGCCAAGAAAACCAAGGTCACCAAATCGGCGGCTTGCTCAATTCCTGATGCACCGGCAAAGAGTACCAGGAGCAAGGTCAACAATGCGCTTGGCACCCGAATTCAGCAAAAGCCTAAGAGATATGCTGACTACGTGTAGTTGTCAGCAGCATCTTGTGTCATGAGGTTGTTCCATTCTGCTCGGTAAATTTAAGTATATACATTGTATGTGTAGAACATTGTCGGTCCAGGTGCTCGGTTTTGGGTGCACTTGGTATATACATTGTCATTCCTGCTCGGTCTTCTACACTACTGGATTGGGGAATGTCCCCGGCCCATTTTCCTCATAGCTAGTAGTAATATATGCAGCGGATCATCAATTTGCCGGTGCATGTTCATCAGATGTTCGATTTTGGCAATGTCATCGCTGGCCGCGAGGAATTCATCACGAGCATACCGATAATCTGAAATTAAATCCTGGTTGGCATCCAAGATATCCATAGATTGTGCTCCGGGGTCATCTGCTGTAGGGAGGTGGTCGTTGTAATGACATTCATGACCAGAAGAAATATGAACCTACCGATAACAGTGTCAATGCTGTCAAGCCTCACATTTGCTCGGCGCAGCAATTCCTCGCCGGCTTCAACCATCTGATTCGGCGAGTCATCCCTCGGTCCTGGAGATGTGGCCGGCAAGGATGCGTCAAAACACAGATCATATAATACCGGTGTGTCGCCCGCTAAACATCATTGTCAGTACAAGTGATTTCATCCAAAATTCGGACGAACCTAAGTTGACCGGATGACTCGGTGAGTCATCCCTTGGTCCTGGAGATGTGGCCTGCAAGGATGTGTCAAAGCACAGATCATATAATACCGGTGTGTCACCCGCTAAACGTCATTGTCAGTACGAGTGATTTCATCCACAATTTGGACGAACCTAAGTTGACCATGTTGATGGTTGGTGCAGCGATGGACCCACTGTCAAGGTGACCATCTCCGCCAGATGTTGAATCTTCCCAGCACATGTCGAAATCGCCTGAATGATGGTTAGTAATGGTCGGTGGTAATGACCGACACTTGCCCCTGTATCTGTCCACCGACGCAGACAGACTATTATTCCAACACATATCATATTGATCGGCCGCCAGGGGCATGGTGACATCCAAGGTGTGAGTCTTCGTAGCTGCCAGCTCTTGGATTGGCGCCAAATTAATCTTCCGTGGACTTCCTTGGCTATCCCAACAAAGGTCATATGAACCTGCTGCCGGCGGTGTGGCTGCGTCCGCAACAACGATCGGCGCCAGATTGACCTCGGTGTCCCAACACACGTCAAACACTGATTATTCGGTCAGATGCCTGCAACGTGCTCAAAGCACTGGAAGTACCTTGGCCTTCATATTGTGGTTCAGCCGATGATGTTGCAGTTGTTGTGTTCACCGTCCGCACTAGATCAGCCTCGGTATTCCAGCACATGTCAAATACTTATATTTTTAACCATTAGAAATGGTCGATAGAACAGGAAACACACCTTTGCCGCCAAAATGTTTCTTGGGAAGTCCTTCAGGATGTGGCTGGCTGGATGGCATACTTGAGACGTTGGATTTCATGACTTGAGGCAGGCCAGATGTAGTTGTAATGTTAGGTCAAATGTGAATGTTGTGGTTACCCACAGGGATCTGCACGTTTTGAGTGGCTGGAATCGGACACAACGTCGGTGGCACCCACTGGTCCCAAGTGACGAAAAAGTTCCAGTCGGCTTTGATACGCTCGTCCTGTATCCTGCAAGCTTTGTCAGTGGCATTCTCGTGGGAATACATTGACAACTTTGGAGGGCTTGAACTGTAAGGTGAATAAACAATGCAGAAGTCCGACGCCCGGTACCACACTTCGGCCATTTCCGTGTCTCAGCGGATCCCGGCGGTATTACAATGTGACGGTTTGCGTGGCATCAACTTCTGTCAAGTTCCTTCAACATCCACACAGAGTCGTTCGTAGGTCGATACTCATCACATCCTTTTCTTCTTTTGTTGCATCTGCACCTGTGCCATCGTCGCCCTTATATTTCAATTCTCTACCATGCCATCACAACAAGAATCTGACCATGCTTTGGCGCTCGCCGATATATCGGTGCGCGATTTGGTCAGCCTAATCGGACGTGGGGAAGCAGATGGCCGGACAGTCGTTGATCAGGCTCATGAGATTGCGAGGCAGGTGGTGCGTGTTTTGCTTTACTATAGTTATTATGTACCTGCTCACCATGAACAGTCTCGAGCCCTCCAACAGCACAGCAGGTTGTCCTCGGTCATCTCGCCATTTCTTCTTTCTGCAGCCGCCGAGGTCCGTGCGACCATGAATCAAGGTCTCGTTCCTCAATGGAATCGTGCTCGAGTTGATGATCCGCGTATGGAGTCCCATCCCTTCTTCCCAAAGACTGTTGGATATGGTGAGTCGGCCCTGTTTGGATTCACACTGGCAACTTACTATTCTTATAGTACAACCAGCACCAGCACCAGCACCAGCACCAGAACCAGCACCAGCACCAGAACCAGCACCAGCACTCTCCCCAGTCCTACCCCCAGCTCCCAAACGGATGTCAGTTCCGCCGATCGATGCACTCCCTCGTGCCGGTCGTGCTCACAATCTGACCGTGACTGGCACCATGACCGACAAGGGCAAACGGTCTGACCACTGACCTGCACCAAACTGGTTCGGTGCATGGATGACTGATACTCTCCTATGAGCCCTATGCCCTATGAAATCATTTTCTCTATGATCTGAAGTCAGACTGAGGCTAAGGGAATATTTTTCGTTTTTACGAGTTTGCATGCGAGCGGACTGAATATTTTAGTACATTTAATTCGGCAATGAGTTTTGCTTAGTCAGCCATGGTGATGACCCAGACAAAACTCCCACGCATGTCAGGTGACTGTGAAAAATATTTCCCACATATGTTGTCCTGGAAAAACATTCGTAAAACCCTAAATACTAGGCTCGCATCATTTTTCACCCTTCAAACAAAGCAAAGAAAAGACAGACACACAAAGGATTCACATCATGTGACATTTCTTACTCTCTTTCTGGACTTGTCATCAGGAGTTGGATAGGTCACATGACTAGCAACAAGCCAGGATGACTTAGCAAAATACCCAATGACTCATTATGACTCACTCTGAATATATGACTCACTATGACTCACCCTGAATATATGACTCATTATGACTCTTGAATATACTAGTAGCACAGCCACATTTATTGTGTATATAATGACCCCAGTTTTGAAAGAAAAAGAAAACCAAGTGGGAGTTTTCAGCTCATCTAACATTAAGTTGTGAGTAAGGTGTGATAAGTGTCAGCATCAGTGTCAAGAACTGTTCAAGACTGAGAGGAACATTCTCAAGAGACAGTAATACTGCAAGCTCATCATACTAAACGACTAGCTGCGAGCTCACTGTGTGCAACAACCAGCAAGCAAGGTACAGCCACAGTTTTATTCAAATTTCTATTTTCTTTTTCTTTTCTTTTCTCTTTTCTCTTTTGTTTTACTTTCACCAGCCTTTGGTGTTCTTTTTCCAAAAAGCATATTCCAAAATATTTGTGTTGTCTCTATGTCCACCTAAGACTCAGAGTAGCTTAGTGGGGAGACTTAAGGGATTGATAGTGAAGCTTGACCTCACTCATCTGAGTAGTGATACTGAGCCAAGGTTTTCTGTGCCTGCTAGGCTTTAGCTGTTGAAGAGGGGACTTGGTAGTAAATCCAAGGACGTCCGTTCCTGAGTCTGTTTGAATACTCAAAGTGAGTTCCTTGACAGCAGGTTCAATATTGAGCTAAGAGTTCTACAATAAAGCATTTGACTAGTCTTGACCTTTGATTCTACCTGTTTTGTGCTGAGGGGGTTGATCATTGTAATTCCGCATCATTCTTTTTGGAGTACAGTTTGGTAAGAGGCACTGTTGTTGAAAGGAAGCTTGAGGAAGAACTTTCTATTTCTTTGGTTACTGCCATACTGTCGGGCTGACCATTATTTGTTTGTTTGTTTCTGTCAAGTCCATAGATTGGATTGACCATCGTATTTACTGATCTTGCAGAAGTATCTTTAGCTGAATGTACTTTGGGTAGTATACAACTAGCCACCCACGAACGACCACGTTATCAGTCATTGGTATTTGTCTGAATCACTGACCGTGGAGATATTTGTTTTTATAGGTGTTTATCTATAGATCATCTATCTAAGAAGACACCGCGGCACTCATAGATCCCGTGACGACAGCCCAAATGCCGAGCCAGGCAGAAAGAAACAAAAGGTGTTGAAGCGTTTGTCGAAGGCCATCATCTCCGACACCGAGGACGAGGACAGGCAGCCAACAGGGACCATTGTAGTGAAACAGGTATGTCTTCCTCTCATCATTTCCAACTGACTGCTTACATCACCTTAGCGGCCCAAGATCATCGAATCTTCAGGTGCAGTGGCGCCAAAATCAAAGGTAAGCATGGTGATAATCTCGGTGCCGATATCATTGCTGACTCCTTTGCAGGGAATGACTAAAAATGTCAAGCAGGTGAGATTTACAGTGTCCTCTCTGTCCTCCCACCTCACCAATCTTCAGCTGGAAGCCGAAGCCAACCTTGGCCGAGTCCAGCCAAAGGGCAAAGGCAAGGAGAAGGCTGTGAATATCGCCAAGCCTGTGAGAGGTCGTGGGCTACTGAAGGCCGATGCTGAGGAAGTGAGTTGGGAAAGTCCATGCCAGTTGCAGAGTACTAACTATTTTTAGTACGCTCTACCTTGCAAGAGATGCATAGGGGAGCCTTGTTTTGTTGTGGTCGGCAGGAAGGGCCAAGCCATCAAGTCCTGCGCCAAGTGCCACTTCATGAAGGTGCGGTGCAACCGACCGGTGTCGGTCGATACCCGGCGTCCCTCAACAACGCAGGCACCAACATCACACCCTCGGTCAAAGGCCGCACCAGCGTCCAAGTTGAAGGCTAAATCCCAGACCACTAGAGCGACCTCTCGTGCACGTCCGCCAACTCCTATCGTGGAATCTGAGGATACTGCGGATACTGGTAAGTGATTTTGTGCTTTGCGATAACATGCTTTAACCCTGGTCTTTAGAAGCGTCTGCTACCAGTCAAGATGATGTCGAGATGGACCATGATACTGACGCCGAGCGGGACACCGGCTTCACCGCCAATATGTCGGATGAGCCTGCTGATCAAATAATGGTTGACCAGCCCGGAGCCATAGC